>NC_135804.1:1794423-1974423 GCF_964213995.1 Mustelus asterias | reverse complement strand
CCAGCCGGAAAAAGACCCTTCCACTACCACCCTCTGTCTCCTGTGACCAAGATGTGGAGATGCCGGTGTTGGACTGGGGTAAACACAGTAAGAAGTCTCACAACACCAGGTTAAAGTCCAACAGGTTTATTTGGTAGCAAATACCATAAGCTTTCGGAGCGCTGCCCCTTCGTCAGATGGAGTGGATATCTGTTCTCCAACAGTGCACAGACACAGAAATTAAGTTACAGAATACTAATTAGAATGCAAATCTCTACAGCCAGCCAGGTCTTAAAGGTACAGATAATGTGACCAAGCCAGTTCTCCACCCATCTAGCCACCTCCCCCTTTATCCCATGAGATCCAACCTTTTTCACCAGCCTACCATGAGGGACTTTGTCAAACGCTTTACTAAAGTCCATATAGACAACATCCACGGCCCTTCCCTCGTCAACCATTCTGGTCACTTCTTCAAAAAACTCCACCAGGTTAGTGAGGCATGACCTCCCTCTCACAAAACCATGCTGACTATCGTTAATGAGTTTATTCCTTTCTAAATGCGCATACATCCTATCTCTAAGAATCTTCTCCAACAACTTCCCCACCACGGACGTCAAGCTCACCGGCCTATAATTACCCGGGTTATCCTTCCTACCCTTCTTAAATAACGAGGCCACATTAGCTATCCTCCAATCCTCTGGGACCTCACCTGCGTCCAGTGGCGAGACAAAGATTTGCGTCAGAGGCCCAGCGATTTCATCTCTCGTCTCCCTGAGCAGCCTTGGATAGATTCCATCAGGCCCTGGGGATTTGTCAGTCTTTATATTCTCTAACAAACCTAACACTTCCTCCCTTGTAATGGAGATTTTCTCCAACGGTTCAACACTCCCCTCCGAGACACTCCCAGTCAACACATCCCTCTCCTTTGTGAATACCGACGCAAAGTATTCATTTAGGATCTCCCCTACTTCTTTGGGCTCCAAGCATAATTCCCCACTTTTGTCCCTGAGAGGTCCGATTTTTTCCCTGACAACCCTTTTGTTCCTAACGTATGAATAAAATGCCTTGGGATTCTCCTTAATCCTGTCTGCCAAGGACATTTCGTGGCCCCTTTTTGCCCTTCTAATTCCCCGTTTGAGTTCTTTCCTACTTTCTTTGTACTCCTCCAGAGCTCCCTCCGTTCCTAGCTGCCTGGACCTAACATACGCCTCTCTTTTCTTTTTGACCAATCCCTCAATTTCCCTGGTTATCCACGGTTCTCGAATCCTACCCTTTTTTACAGGCACATGCCTGTCCTGTAGCCCTAACAACTGTTCCTTAAAAGACTCCCACATGCCAGATGTGGATTTACCCTCAAACAGCCTCTCCCAATCAACAGCTGCCAATTTCTGCCTAATCCCACTAAAGTTAGCCTTCCCCCAATCCAACACCCTACCCTTGGGACATCACTCATCCTTTTCCATCACTATCCTAAAGCTAACAGAATTGTGGTCACTATTTGCCACATGTTCCCCTACCGAAACTTTGAAGACCTGACCGGGCTCATTTCCCAGTACTAGGTCCAGTGTAGCCCCCTCTCTAGTCGGGCTATCTATATATTGTTCCAAAGAACCCTCCTGTACGCATTTTACAAATTCCTCCCCATTCAGAGTCCCAGCTCTCAGCGATTTCCAGTCTATACCAGGGAAATTGAAGTCTCCCACTACAACAACCCTATTTTTCCTGCACCTATCCAGTATCTCCTGACATATCCGTTCTTCCACTTCCCTTGGGCTGTTGGAGGGCCTGTAGTATACCCCCAACACAGTGACTGCGCCCTTCCTGTTTCTAAGCTCCACCCACAGTGACTCGTTACACGACCCCTCTGAATTGTCCTCCCTCTGCACCGCTGTAATATGCTCTCCAACTAATACTGCTACTCCCCCACCTCTTTTGGCCCCTCCTCTGTCTCGCCTAAAACACTTGTACCCCGGAATATTCAGCTGCCAGTCCTGTCCCTCTTTCAACCAAGTCTGTGTCACCGCAACCACATCCAAATTCCTCGTGAGCATTAAGGCCCTAAGTTCGTCTGTCTTACCTGCTACGCTCCTTGCATTGAAGTATAAGCACTCCAGACCTCCAGGCCCAGTGAGGTCATCCTCCCCCAGAGTGCTCTTCTTCTTTGCCAGCCTTGTCCCAGCCCCAAGCCTCTACACTTGTAGACCTAATATTTTGATCCCCACCCCCCTGCCATACTAGTTTAAACCCCCCCTGAACTGCACTAGCAAAATTCCCAGCCAGGATATTCGTGCCCTTCCAACTTAGTTGTGACCCGTCCTTATTGTACAGGTGCCATTCTCTCCTGAAAACTTCCCAGTGATCTAGGAAAATGAAGCCCTCCCTCCTGGACCAGTCCTTTAGCCAAGCGTTCAATTGTACTATCTCCCTATTCTTAGCCTCACTGGCACGAGGCATTGGGAGCAGCCCAGAGATTGCCACCCTGGAGGCCCTACCTTTTAGCCTATTTCCCAACTCCCTAAATTGCTCTCGTAGGATCCCCCTGCTCTTCCTATCTGCGTCATTTGCACCAATGTGTACAATGACATCCGTTTCTTTATCTTCCCCTTTTAATATGCCTCCTATCCGCTCGGAGACATCCAGTACCCCAGCACCAGGTAGGCAGACTACCATCCTGGAGTCCCGTTCGCACCCACAGAATCGCCTGTCCGTGCCTCTAACCGACACGTCCCCCACCACTATTGCTCTCCTAATCCCTCTCTTTCCTTTCCGGGCCACAGAGCCTGACTGTGTGCCAGTGACCTGGTCACTGTGGCTTACCCCTGGAGAGTCATCCTCCCCCACACTATCCAAAACAATATACTTGTTTTGGAGGGGGACAACCACAGGTGACTCCTCCACTAATTGCTCACTCCCCTCCCCTCTCACACCTGTCGCCGAGCCCTTCCTATTATGAGAGACAGCCACTGGAGTACTCTCTGGTACGTTACCCTTCTGACCTTTACTCCTCCTAACTGTGACCCACGTGTCTTCCTCCCGATGCCCCGGTGTAACTAGTTCCCTATAACTCATGTCAATTATTCTCTCATTCTCCCTGACTAGACCAAGGTCAGCAATCTGCAGCTCCAGTTCCGTGACGCGGTCCCTCAGGAGCTGCAGTTCCACGCACCTGGCACAAATGTGGTCCTCCGGGAGGCTAGGTGTTTCCAGGAACTCCCACATCCCACACCGGAAGCACCGAACTGGCCTATCATTCATAGTTACCCTTATCCTATATAGGTTTGGATAAAAATAACTTACCCTGCCTCGCCCTTACCGCCTAAGCCCTGTGAGCCAAAGCCCTGACA
The DNA here is from genome assembly GCF_964213995.1 of Mustelus asterias. Taxonomy (NCBI): domain Eukaryota; kingdom Metazoa; phylum Chordata; class Chondrichthyes; order Carcharhiniformes; family Triakidae; genus Mustelus; species Mustelus asterias. The sequence goes on along the minus strand of NC_135804.1, from coordinate 1,971,100 downwards.
GCTTTCACTCAGCTTCCCACTCACTCCAGTGCCCGCTCCCGACGCTGCCCGCTGTATAGAGTGACTTTTATACTGAAAAACACAATCTCCCAGAATCCCCTGCAGCCTACACCCACTTCCTCAGAGTAATATAGTCAAATATTCCAGCATGCTTCACACGATCAATATAAAGGAAATTTTACAGTAACTTCATTGCAGTGTTAATGTAAGCCTTACTTGTGACTCATAAATAAACTTTAAATGGCAATGAGTGAAATCTGGAGAGTTGAGGAAAGGTTATAACAGCCACATTCCAGCATGAGGCTTCACGGAAAACGCCAGCAGAGAGGTTCAGGGAGGGAATTCCAGAGACTGGGGCACAGGCAGCTGACGGGAAGGGTTGTAGGGGCTGGAAGAGGTTACAGGGATAGGGAGCGGTGTAGGGGCTGGAGGAGGTTACAGAGATTGGGAGGGATGTAGGGGACTGGAGGAGGTTACAGGGATAGGGAGGGATGTAGGGGACTGGAGGAGGTTACAGAGATTGGGAGGGATGTAGGGGACTGGAAGAGGTTACAGGGATAGGGAGCGGTGTAGGGGCTGGAGGAGGTTACAGAGATTGGGAGGGGTGTAGGGGACTGGAGGAGGTTACAGAGATGGGGAGGGTTCTTAGAAGAAGAAATCTTAGAAACCCTACAGCACAGAAACAGGCCATTTGGCCCATCGAGTCTGCACCGACCACAATCCCACCCAGGCCCTACCCCCATATCCCTAGATATTTTACCCATTAATCTCTCTAACCTACGCATCCCAGGACACTAAGGGCAATTTTTTAGCATGGCCAATCAATCTAACCCGCACATCTTTGGACTGTGGGAGGAAACCGGAGCACCCGGAGGAAACCCACGCAGACACAAGGAGAATGTGCAAACTCCACACCGACAGTGACCCAAGCCGGGAATCGAACCCAGGTCCCTGGAGCTGTGAAGCAGCAGTGCTAATCACTGTGCTACCGTGCTGCCCCTGTAGGGGCTGGAGGAGGTTACAGAGATGGGGAGGGTTGTAGGGGCTGGAGGAGTTTACAGAGATAGGGAGGATTGTAGGGGCTGGAGGAGTTTACAGAGATAGGGAGGGTTGTAGGGGCTGGAGAGGGTTACAGAGATAGGGAGGGTTGTAGGGGCTGGAGGAGGTTACAGAGATAAGGCAGGGTGTAGGGGCTCGAGGAGGTTACAGAGATAAGGCAGGGTGTAGGGGCTGGAGGAGGTTACAGAGATAAGGCAGGGTGTAGGGGCTCGAGGAGGTTACAGAGATAAGGCAGGGTGTAGGGGCTCGAGGAGGTTACAGAGATAAGGCAGGGTGTAGGGGCTGGAGGAGGTTACAGAGATGGGGAGGGTTGTAGGGGCTGGAGGAGTTTACAGAGATAGGGAGGATTGTAGGGGCTGGAGGAGTTTACAGAGATAGGGAGGGTTGTAGGGGCTGGAGAGGGTTACAGAGATAGGGAGGGTTGTAGGGGCTGGAGGAGGTTACAGAGATAAGGCAGGGTGTAGGGGCTCGAGGAGGTTACAGAGATAAGGCAGGGTGTAGGGGCTGGAGGAGGTTACAGAGATAAGGCAGGGTGTAGGGGCTCGAGGAGGTTACAGAGATAAGGCAGGGTGTAGGGGCTCGAGGAGGTTACAGAGATAAGGCAGGGTGTAGGGGCTGGAGGAGGTTACAGAGATAAGGCAGGATGTAGGGGCTGGAGGAGTTTACAGAGATAGGGAGGGTTGTAGGGGGCTGGAGGAGGTTACAGAGATAGGGAGCGTTGTAGGGGGCTGGAGGAGGTTACAGAGATCGGGATTGAGTGTAGGGGGCTGGAGGAGGTTACAGAGAAAGGGAGGGAGTGTAGGGGCTGGAGGAGGTTACAGAGATGGGGAGGGTTGTAGGGGCTGGAGGAGTTTACAGAGATAGGGAGGATTGTAGGGGCTGGAGGAGTTTACAGAGATAGGGAGGGTTGTAGGGGCTGGAGAGGGTTACAGAGATAGGGAGGGTTGTAGGGGCTGGAGGAGGTTACAGAGATAAGGCAGGGTGTAGGGGCTCGAGGAGGTTACAGAGATAAGGCAGGGTGTAGGGGCTGGAGGAGGTTACAGAGATAAGGCAGGATGTAGGGGCTGGAGGAGTTTACAGAGATAGGGAGGGTTGTAGGGGGCTGGAGGAGGTTACAGAGATAGGGAGCGTTGTAGGGGGCTGGAGGAGGTTACAGAGATCGGGATTGAGTGTAGGGGGCTGGAGGAGGTTACAGAGAAAGGGAGGGAGTGTAGGGGCTGGAGGAGGTTACAGAGATAAGGCAGGGTGTAGGGGCTCGAGGAGGTTACAGAGATAAGGCAGGGTGTAGGGGCTGGAGGAGGTTACAGAGATAAGGCAGGGTGTAGGGGCTGGAGGAGGTTACAGAGATAAGGCAGGGTGTAGGGGCTGGAGGAGGTTACAGAGATAAGGCAGGGTGTAGGGGCTGGAGGAGGTTACAGAGATAAGGCAGGGTGTATGGGCTGGAGGAGGTTACAGAGATAAGGCAGGGTGTAGGGGCTGGAGGAGGTTACAGAGATAAGGCAGGGTGTAGGGGCTGGAGGAGGTTACAGAGATAAGGCAGGGTGTAGGGGCTGGAGGAGGTTACAGAGATAAGGCAGGGTGTATGGGCTGGAGGAGGTTACAGAGATAAGGCAGGGTGTAGGGGCTGGAGGAGGTTACAGAGATAAGGCAGGGTGTAGGGGCTGGAGGAGCGTGAGGACAGTATGGAATGGGAGTTGAGATATCCGAGCCCTGCTGTGAAATGTTCAGTTATTCTGATTACAGTCAAGTGGAGCTGTTATCTTCCTGGTGATGATAAATGGCCCCTCACTGTTCGATCTTCACTGGATGGTACTCGAGTGGTTATGTTGGACTTGAAATCCAATGGGGTTTCCCTGCACAGCTCCAAGCCCCTGCTCACAGCGACATCAAATACTTCCTGGGGGCGGGGGGTCGGTTCCCATACCGGATGAGAATATAGGAGGCATGGTTAGTAAGTTTGCAGATGACACCAAGATTGGTGGCATAATGGACAGTGAAGAAGGTTATCTCCGATTGCAACGGGATCTTGATCAATTGGGCCAGTGGACTGACGAATGGCAGATGGAGTTTAATTTAGACAAATGCGAGGTGATGCATTTTGGGAGATTGAACCAGGGCAGGAATTACTCAGTTAATGGTAGGGCATTGGGGAGAGTTACAGAACAAAGAGATCTAGGGGTACATGTTCATAGCTCCTTGAAAGTGGAGTCACAGGTGGACAGAGTGGTGAAGAAGGCATTCAGCATGCTTGGTTTCATTGGTCAGAACATTGAATACAGGAGTTGGGACGTCTTGTTGTACAAGACATTGGTAAGGCCACACTTGGAATACTGTGTACAGTTCTGGTCACCCTATTATAGAAAGGATATTATTAAACTAGAAAGAGTGCAGAAAAGATTTACTAGGATGCTACCGGGACTTGATGGTTTGAGTTATAAGGAGAGGCTGGAGAGACTGGGACTTTTTTCTCTGGAGCATAGAAGACTGAGGGGTGATCTTATAGAGGGCTATAAAATAATGAGGGGCATAGATCAGCCAGATAGTCAATATCTTTTCCCAAAGGTAGGGGAATCTAAAACTAGAGGGCGTAGGTTTAAGGTGAGAGGGGAGAGATACAAAAGGGTCCAGAGGGGCAATTTTTTCACACAGAGGGTGGTGAGTGTCTGGAACAAGCTGCCAGAGGTAGTAGTAGAGGCGGGTACAATTTTGTCTTTTAAAAAGTATTTAGATAGTTACATGGGTACGATGGGTATAGAGGGATATGGGCCAAATGCGGGCAGTTGGGATTAGCTTACGGGTTTAACAAAATAGGGCCTGTTTCCATGCTGTAAACCTCTGATTCTATGGCTGAGGTTATTCATGAAGGCTCCACCTTCTCAACCTTGCCCCTTGCCTGAGGTGTGGGGACCCTCAGGTTAAATCACCCCCAGTCAGTTCTCCCCCTCACAGTGGGGGCAGCCTCTGGGACGATGCGGATTTCTGTCGGTGGATTAATACCCAGAGACTGGGAGCAATGGAGATGAAAACTCATCCATCGTGACAGGGGTTTACATTAATAAAATCTGGAGTCAGAAAGTGCTCCAATCAACGGATTGTCGGTGAGGTGTGAGGGCTCGGTATTCTCTCTCTCTCTCTCTCTCTCGGGTCTGCTGTCTGCTGCTTACAGTTGTTGTCCTGATTGTTGGCGCTATCACACAACTGTTGAGGCAAACAGTAAAACTAACCAATGACAGGAGCTCTGACCATTAACAAGGACAATGCAACATCTGCAGAAGTCATGTGATCAGGCCAATGGTCCAATGCCATGATCTAAATGTCACATGATCAAACCTACAGGGTGTCTCCAATCAGAAATGACGACCCATCTCGATTCAGGCCGGCCGAGCCAGTCCACTCAATCTCTCCTCAGCTTTGACTCCGCGCTGCCCAGTCACACGGTCTAGCAGGGAGCGGGAGAAATGTCCCCCTCGCTCCCGAGAATGTGTCCACGGGGTTTGTCCAGATGCTGCTCGCTCCACGTCTCTGAACGGAACTCCTCTGGTTTCTGAGTCTCTGAAGGGTTTGGACAGAGTGGGGAAGAAATCCATCCTCAGTGTCTCCAAACTGCGCCATCTGCCTCATTGCCAGATCCGCTGTGTGAGGCTCATTTCCAATCCACAATTCAGAACCTTCCCACTGGATCAACAGTGAAAGATCAGCCTGAAAGGGTTAATCCATGTCCCTAATAAACTCTTCACTGTAAATATCCGTTTACAGAATGACTGTTCCCATGTACTTTAAAAGAACAAAGTTAATTATTAAACTTTTTATGAGCAGCAGACTTGGGACTCTGAATAATACACCTTCAGACTGAAGTCAGATTGAATTGTTGAGGGAGAGGTGAAGTAAGGAATCGCCACCCTGCTCCCTCTCACTCCCTCCCCAATCCTATCTCCCTCGTTCCATGTTGATTTCAGGTTTAAGGAGACTGGTCAGATAGGCAGAACAGGATGAGATGATGCATTTTGGGAGGACTAACAAGACAAGGAAATATAAAGTGAACGGTCGGACACCAGGAAGTACAGAGGATCAGAGGGAGCTTGTGCATGCCCAACATGCACAAGACAGCAGGGCAGGTAGATAAGGTGTTTTAAGAAGGCATAGGGGATACTTGCCTTTATTAACCCAGGCATAGAATATAAGAACAGGGAGGTTATAATGGAACTGAATAAAATGCTGGTTAGGCCACAGCTGGAGCTCTGTGTGCAGTTCTGATCGCCACCGTTGCGAGGTTGGGGAGAGTAATTGTAGATTGGGAGGTAGGTTAGAATTTGGTGTTTGTGAGATTGTAAAATGCTTGAGGGGGGGGGGGGGGGGGAGCATTGCGTGGTCCGTTAAAAGGTGGTGCTTTATCTGTGCTTCGAGAGTTAAGCAGAGAGCCCAGACTGAAACATCTGTATCGAAAGGCCAAGCAGCAGCGTTACGAAGACTTTTGAATTTAGCCAATCGATTTGAATCAGGCACTTAGATACCAAAAACCTATTAAATTTAAATCTGATGGTTTTGAAAACCTGGAACCAATCCTATTGTGGGAAATATTGATACGTCATCACGGGTCTAAAAGTAGGAAGCAGTGGGACAAAGAGGGGAGAGCAACTGCCACCCGCCAGAGCTAACAGCTCTCAACTTTCAACTCGAGAGAGAGAATCACTCGCTCCTATAGCTTCATCTGTGTCTTAAAGAAAGCACCATCGAGATAGCAAAGGTACCAAAGAAGAAAAAAGTTCCAGACAGAAGAATCAACAGAGGTGGCCCCAAATATTCCGGAAGGCACAACACCTGTAATTTAGAGAGTGACTAAATTCTATTTTGTTAATGAGTGGGAATTTTATTTATTTGAACAGCATTCCATTAGAATCTTGTTTTATTCAGAATAGTTAATAGAAGGGATTTATTCAGTTTGTTAATAGTTTAGTTAATTCGTTCACTGTTAGTTAGCTAAATAAATAGTTACGTGTTGATTTGAGAGTGAGTGTCAGGGATTTATGTTTCACAACTAGAGGTTGCTGAAGAGCAGCTCACTCCACTTCACACACACGTTTTACAGATTATAAGGCGCGGTACTCCTCTTTGGGTGTTTCAGTGTCAGTTCTCAGAGGGAGGATCAACCTCCACTTTACACACCACACTAAAGGAAGGATGTGATTGCACTGGAGAGATTGCAGAGGAGATTCACCAGGATGCTGCCTGGGCTGGAGTGTTTCAGCTATGAAGAGAGGCTGGTTAGACTGGGGTTGTTTTCCTTCAAGCAGGGAAGGCTGAGGGGACCTGATTGAGGTGAACACAATTATGAGGGACATAGCTAGGAGAGAAAGGAAGAAACCTTTGCCCTTAGTAGAGGGGTCAGTAACCCGGGGATGTAGATTTAAGGTGAGGGACAGGAGATTTAGAGGGGATTTGAAGGAAAAACCTTTTCATCCAGAGTGTGATGGGAATCTGGAACTCATTGTCTGAAAGGGTGGTAGAGGCAGGAACCCTCATAACATTTCAGAAGTGTTTAGATGAGCAGTTGAAACACCAAAGCAAACAAGGCTATGGACCAAATGCTGGAAAATGGGATTAGGTGCTGGATGGCTGGTGTGGATATGATGGGCTGAAGGGCCTCTTTCTGTGCTGTAAATGATTCTATAATTCTGAGGTGGGAAGCTTTGGGAAGGAGTACTTGACCCCCAAACCCCACCCACCAGCGAACCCAACTTCTCATCATCGCAATTTATCAGCATTTTTTTCTCAGGATGAGGCGGTGTCCATTGTTACCCACGAAGAATTGGAGGTTCAGGTCTGGATCTCACCTCATCCCAGACTGAGAGAATGGGAATGGGATCTGGTCGGACATGGAATAATTTTGCTTTTGTCCTTTAGGAATCAAACAGGAGTCACCCAGAGCTCCAGTGAAAGCTCAGCACTGGCCCAGTGCGAGGGGCTGAATGGCCTCCTTGTTGACTTCACATGTAGCTCTTTGTGATTGTAATAACTCTCAGCTCATGTGGAAATTCAACCCAAAGATAAAAATGAACCAGGTTCAATTATTACAAACTGGATTCGACCCACAAACCTTCTCCACGGTTCAGTATGATCAGGGCTGCTCTGTGACCTCAGGGCCATTTTCCTGCCTATCCCCAAATCCCTGATATCATTAATATCAAGAAATCTAAGGATTCCTGGCTGGGACATGCTCAATGACTGAACTTCCACAACCTCTGGGGCAGAGAATTCCAAAGATTCACCACCCTCTGAGTGAAGAAATTGCCTCATCTCAGTCTTTAGTGATGGAGCTCCTTCTCTGAGACTGTGTCCTGTGTCTCGATTCCTCCAGCCAGGGAAACAGCCTCCCAGCAGCAACCCTGTTAAGCCCCATATCAACCCCATCTTTCTAAACTCGAGGGGAATCGCGAGCTAGCAACTCAACACAATCTCTCCTCATGGAATCTTTCCCTGGAATCAGTCTAGTCAATCCTTTCTCCTCTCTCTCTTTAAGCAAGTAAATCCTTCCTTAGGTAAGGAGGCGTACAGAACTGCAGCGATGCTCCAGGTGTTAGGCTGAATTGCGTGTGTGATTGTGGACAGCCACAAGCCACTGACTGTAATATTGAGCGGGCAATGATGGCAAATGCCCACCCAGACAAGGTCGAATTCTGGCCTCGGGAATTTTGGAAAATAAGAAGCACATCCACTGTTTCCACTGCTTTCAAAACTAAGGATTTACATCATTCATGGGATGTGGGTGTTTCTGGCTGTGCCAGCATTTATTACCCATCCCTAATTGCCCCTTGAGAAAGTGGTGATGAAATTCCTTCTTGAACCGCTGCAGTCCCTGTGGTGTAGATACACCCACAGTGCTGTTAGGGCGGGAGTTCCAGGATTTTGACCCAGCGGCAGTGAAGGAACGGCCGATATATTTTCAAGTCAGAATGGTGAGTGGCTTGGAGGGGAACCTCCAGATGGTGGTGTTACCATGTATCTGCTGCCCTTGCCCTTCTAGATAGGAGATCACAGGTTTGGAAAGTGCTTTTGAAGGAGTCTTGGTGAGTTGCTGCAGTGCATCTTGTAGATGGTACACACTGCCACTACTGAGCGTCGGTGGTGGAGGGAGTGGATGTTTGTGGATGTGGTGCCAATCGAGCGGGGCTGCTTTGTCCCGGATGGTGTTGAGCTTATTGAGTGTTGTTGGAGCCGCACCCATCCAGGCAAATTGTGATGATACTGAGCTATTGATCTATATAGAACCATAGAACCATCGAAAATTACAGCTCAGAAACAGGCCTTTTGGCCCTTCTTGTCTGTGCTGAACCATTTTTTGCCCAGTCCCACTGACCTGCACCTGGACCATATCCCTCCACACCCCTCTCATCCATGAACCCGTCCAAGTTTTTCTTAAATGTTAAAAGCATTTACCACTTTATCCACCAGCTCATTCCACACTCCCACCACACTCTGCGTGAAGAAACCCCCCCCCTAATATTCCCTTTAAACTTTTCTCCTTTCACCTTTAACCCATGCCCTCTGGTTTTTTTCTCCCCTAGCCTCAGTGGAAAAAGCTTGCTTGCATTCACTCTATCTATACCCATCAAAATCTTATACACCTCTATCAAATCTCCCCTCATTCTTCTACGCTCCAGGGAATAAAGTCCCAACCTATTCAATCTCTCTCTGTAACTCAGCTTCTCAAGTCCCGGCAACATCCTTGTGAACCTTCTCTGCACTCTTTCAACCTTATTTACATCCTTCCTGTAACTAGGTGACCAAAACTGTACACAATACTCTAAATTCGGCCTCACCAATGCCTTATATATTGGTCCCCTTGTAGTTTAGGTGTAACCCGTCTCTCTTCTACAGGTCCCACCTGCCCCAGAAGAGGTCCCAATGATCCAAGAATTGGAAACCCTGCCCCCTACACCAGTTCCTCAGCCACGTGTTCATCCGCCCGAGCATCCTACTCCTGCCCTCACTGGCACGTGGTACAAGTAGCAATCCTGAGATTACTGCCCTCAGGGTCCTGCTTTTTAACTTCCTTCCAAGCTCTTTGTACTCACTCTTTAGGACCTCCTCACTCTTCCTACCTACGTCATTTGTACCGATGTGCACCACGACATCTGGCTGATCACCTTCCCACTTTAGAACGCTGAGCACCCGATCAGAGACATCCCTGACCTTGGCACCCGGGAGGCAACAAACCATGCGGGAGTCTCTGTCCCGACCACAGAACCTCCAGTCCGTACCTCTGACCATTGAGTCCACTATCACTACTGCTCTCCTCTTCTTCATCCCACCCTTTTGTGCTGTATAACCAGACTCAGTATCAGAGTTCTGGCTGTCGCAGCTTGTCCCAGGTAAAGCATCTCCCACAATAGTATCCAATTTATTTTTAGGGGGACTGTTTTAAATTTCAGTTTTTTCCACAGGCAGTCAGTATGTCTGGTGGGAATGCAGATTAGATGCTGGGAGAGCAGGATAATTACTCATTTTAGCCATATAGTGCTAACTTATGAGAGAGCTGATGGACTCTTGTTTACAAAGGAAAAGGTCCCCTGGGTTTTTTTGGGTATACAAGGTCATGTGATAACATGGTCATTGGGAACAGCTAGGAATGTAGCAGAGAGAGAAACAGCTTTCAGTTTCTGGCTGGGGTTGTTTGAAGACAGAAGTCTGCAAGTTGCTCTGAAAATTAATCTTTCTGAAGCTTCAAGACTGTTCACAAGTTATAGCAAGTATGCCTGGGTTTGCTAACTGTATTTAAAGTGGGTTTGAGTCGAAGAAGAATGTTTCAGCAGCTTTGACAGCATCTGTGGAGAGAGAACAGAGCAAGTGTTTCAAACGATGCCCCAGTACCGGCGACCCATGGTGTGTGGGGAGAACATTCCATCAGTGAAGAGGGAGGGGGTCCGATGTCCATGGGGGAGATAGGAAGAGGTCTCCAGGTTTATCAGCAGATTGGGGCACCCAGGCGAAATCGCACCCGAGCGTTCTGAGAGTTAGGGTCTGCATCTCACCACCCCTCAACCCCCCCCCCCCCCCTCCAATATCTCACTCCCTCGCCCCCCCTCCCATATCTCACTCCCTCGTCCCCCTCCCATATCTCACCCTCCCCCCCTCCACCATTCACCAGCCATCCAGAAAACTGACCGAGGGCTGAAAGGTTGCAATCTGGGGTGCAGCGGATTCCCGTTTCCTCACCGTATGACACTCAAAGTCTTGGGGAAAATTCCACTGGCACGTCAATGATATAATAATATTTTTTCCTTTAATGGGGCCTGTAGTTACCCATCTCCCTCCCCCTCCCTCCTTTCTTGATTGGTGGGGATGATTTTTGCTACTTTCAAATTCATGTGGAAAGTTCTAGAATTTAAAGAATTCTGAAAGATTAAAATGAATTCATCCACAATCTCTAAACTCTTAAAATCTGAGAATTCGGATCATCAGCTCCAGGTTGTTTGTCAACTTTAAAACTTTGTTATAGAGTCATAGAGGTTTACAGCATGGAAACAGGCCCTTCGGCCCAACTTGTCCATGCCGCCCTTTCTTTTTAAAACCCCTAAACTAATCCCAATTGCCCGCATTTGGCCCATATCCCTCTATACCCATCGTACCCATGTAACTATCTAAATGCTTTTTAAAAGATAAAATTGTACCCGCCTCTACTACTACCTCTGGCAGCTTGTTCCAGACACTCACCACCCTGTGTGTGAAAACATTGCCCCTCTGAACACTTTTGTATCTCTCCCCTCTCACCTTAAACTTATGCCCTCTAGTTTTAGACTCCCCTACCTTTGGGAAAAGATATTGACTATCTAGCTGATCTGTGCCCCTCATTATTTTATCGACCTCTATAAGATCACCCCTCAGCCTCCTACGCTCCAGAGAAAAAAGTCCCAGTCCATTCAGCCTCTCCTTATAACTCAAACCATCAAGTCCCGGTAGCATCCTGGTAAATCTTTTCTGCACTCTTTCTAGTTTAATAATATCCTTTCTATAATAGGATGACCAGAATTGCACACAGTATTCCCAAATGTGGCCTTACCAATGTCTTGTACAACTTCAACAAGACATCCCAACTCCTGTATTCAATGTTCTGACCGATGAAACCAAGCATGCCGAATGCCGCCTTCACCACTCTGTCCACCTGTGACTCCACTTTCAAAGAGCTATGAACATGTACCCCCGAGATCTCTTTGTTCTGTAACTCTCCCCAACGCCCTATCATTAACTGAGTAAGTCCTGCCCTGGTTGAATCTACCAAAATGCATCACCTCGCATTTGTCTAAATTAAACTCCATCTGCCATTCGTCAGCCCACTGGCCCAATAGATCAAGATCCCGTTGCAATTGGAGATAACTTTCTTCACTGTCCACTATGCCACCAATCTTGGTGTCATCTGCAAACTTACTAACCATGCCCCCTATATTTTCATCCAAATCATTAATATAAATGACAAATAACAGTGGGCCCAGCACTGATCCCTGAGGCACACCGCTGGTCACAGGCCTCCAGTTTGAAAAACAACTCTCTACAACCACCCTCTGGTTCTGTCAAGAAGTGGAGATGCCAGCGTTGGACTGGGGTAAACACAGTCAGAGTTTTGCATTCTAATCAGTATTCTGTAACTTGATTTTGTGTCTCTGTGCCCTGTTTGAGAGCAGATTTCCACTCCATCTGATGAAGGAGCAGCGCTCCGAAAGCGAATGGCTTTTGCTACCAAATAAACCTGTTGGACTTTAACCTGGTATTGTTAAAACTCTTACTGTTATTCTGTCAAGAAGCCAATTTTGTATTCATTTAGATACCTTACCCTGGATCCCGTGAGATTTAACTTTATGCAACAACCTACGATGCAGTACCTTGTCAAAGGCCTTGCTAAAGTCCATGTAGACAACATCAACTGCACTGCCCTCACCTACCTTCTTGGTTACCCCTTCAAAAAACTCAATTAAATTTGTGAGACATGATTTTCCACTCACAAAGCCATGCTGACTGTCCCTAATCAGTCCTTGCATCTCTAAGTGCCTGTAGATCCTGTCTCTCAAAATACCTTCCAACAATTTACCCACCACAGATGTGAGGCTCACTGGCCTGTAGTTCCCATGCTTTTCCCTGCAGCCCTTTTTAAACAAAGGACAACATTTGCCACTCTCCAATCTTCAGGCACCTCACCCGTGACTATCGATGATTCAAATATCTCGGCCAGGGGACCCGCAATTTCCTCCCTAGCCTCCCACAACGTCCTGGGATATACTTCATCAGGTCCCGGGGATTTATCTACCTTGATGCGCTTTAAGACTTCCAGCACCTCCTTCTCTGTAATATGTACACTCCTCAAGACATCACGATTTATTTCCCCAAGTTCCCTAACATCCATGCTTTTCTCAACAGTAAATACTGATGAGAAATATTCATTTAGGATCTCACCTATCCCTTGTGGATCTGCACATAGATGACCTTGTTGATCCTTAAGAGGCCCTACTCTCTCCCTTGTTACTCTTTTGCCCTTTATGTATTTGTAGAAACTCTTTGGATTCTCCTTTGCCTTATCCGCCAAAACAATTTCGTGTCCCCTTTTTGACCTCCTGATTTCTCTCAACTCTACTCCTAAACCCCCTATACTCCAAGAGATTCACTTGATCCCAGCTGCCTATGCATGTCATGTGCCTCTTTCTTCTTCTTGACCAGGGCCTCAATATCCCGAGTCATCCGAGGTTCCCGACTTCTACCAGCCTTGCCCTTCACTCTAAAGGAATGTGTTTACCCTGAACCCTGGTTAACACACTTTTGAAAACATGCCACTTACCAGAAGGCCCTTTGCCTTCCCACAGACTCCCCCAATTAATTTTTGAAAGTTCCTGCCTGATACCATCAAAATTGGCCTTGCCCCAATTTAGAATTTTAACTTTTGGGACAGAGCTATCATTCTCCATAGCTATCTTAAAACTAGTAGAATTATGGTCACTGGTCCCAAAGTGATCCCTCACTAACACTTCTGTCACCTGCCCTTCCTTATTTCCCAAGAGAAGGTCAAGTTTTGCCCCCTCTCTAGTCAGGCCATCCACATACTGAATGAGAAATTCCTCCTGAATACACTCAACAAATTTCTCTCCATCCAACCCTCTAATACTATGGCTGTCCCAGTCAATGTTGGGAAAATTAAAATCTCCGACTATTACCACCCTATTTTTCTTGGCGCTATCTGTAATCTCCTTACACATTTGCTCCTCAATTTCCCGCTGACTATTTGTGGGCCTATAGTACAACCCTATCAAAGTGATTTTCCCCTTCTTATTTCTCAGTTCTACCCATTTCGACTCAGTGGCCGAACCCTCGGATATATCCCCTCTCAGTACGGCCGTGATGCTTTCCCTAATCAAAAGTGCAACTCCCCCTCCTCTCTTACCTCCTGTTCTATCTTTCCCACAGCATCTGTACCCTGGAACATTGAGCTGCCAGTCCTGTCCCTCCCTTAGCCATGTTTCAGTAATTGCTATCATATCCCAGTCCCACGTACCCATCCATGCCCTGAGTTCATCTGCCTTGCCCGTCAGGCCTCTTGCATTGAAATAAATGCAGTTTAATCTGGACTTCCCTTGCTCTCTGTCTTGCTTTTGCCTGATCTGTCTGGTACTAGGATTACTGACACTGCCTTTACTACTTAATGTGCTCTCTTTAATTTCTGTGCTGTCCTCAAACTTCTCTTCTGTCTCCCTACTGCTTCGGATCCCACCCCGCTGCCAAACTAATTTAAACCCTCCCGAGTGGCTCTAGCAAATCTCCCCGCCAGGATGTTAGTCCCCTCCAGTTCAACTGTAACCCATCCCTCTTGAACAGATCAGCCCTTCCCCAGAAAAGATCCCAATAATCCAAAAATCTAAATCCCTGCCCCCTCCACCAGCTCTCAAGCCAGGCATTCATCTGCCTAATCCTCCTATTCCTACTCTCACTAGCATGTGGCACCGGTAGTAGTCCTGAAATTACTATCTTCGAGGTTCTGCACGTTAGCCTTCTGCCTAACTCTCTATATTCACATTTCAGGACCTCATCCCTTTTCCTACCTATGTCGTTGGTACCAATATGTACAACGACCTCTGGCTGCTCATCCTCCCCCTTAAGAATGTCCTGCAATCGCTCAGAGACGTCCTTGACCTGTTAAATTCTCCAATCCTATTTATGAATAATATCGCCAAGTTCCTCATTTCCAATAGACTTTGGTTTTCCACTATTTCTTGAATCATAAAATCCTTACAGGGCAAAAGGAGGGCATTCGGCCCATCGAGTCTGCACCGACCACAATCCCAGCCAGGCACCCCTTTGCTCTATCCCCATAACCCCACACATTTACTCCACTAGTCCCCCTAACCTACACATCTTGGGACACTAATGGGTAATTTAGCACGGCCAATCCACCTAACCAGCACATCTTTGGAAGCCGGAGCACCCGGAGGAAACCCACGCAGACATGGGGAGAACGTGCAGACTCCACACAGACAGTGACCCAAGCTGGGAATCGAACCCAGGTCCCTGGAGCTGTGAAGGAGCAGTGCTAACCACTGTGCCACCGTATCACCCACAGTAGGAATATTGTTCTGTTTGCTCTCTGTATAACCTTTCTCACACAACTACTCAATGGTACGAGACAGAGGAAGGGGTAAAGGAGGAAGAGGTGTTGCATTATTCCTTCATTATCATTTTCAATGTGAAGACAGATACAAAGGATGAAAGTTTCTGTTTTGAATGCAGGGTGCGACAGCGAGGGAGGGAGGTTGTGTTGAAGCTGCCAGCCCCAGTGGTGGCGTTCTCTGTATCGTTAGGGTGCGAGAAAATAAACCTCCAAGAGGCGGTTCCCACACAGTCACGTTGGGGGGTTGGGGGTGGTGGGGGGAGGTGTGAGGGGGGAGGGGGGAGGGGGGGGTCACTGAGTGAGCCAGAATGTCCCATCCCATCAGTAACTTTTTTTTTGAAAGATCAGGGCACCGTTTTTAAAGGCCACCCAGCGTACAAACCACCCCCCTCGGGCCAGGCAGTGCCGGGGGCAATGCCAGAGCAATGCCAGGGTACCGCCCAGGTCTGACTGTCTCCCCCAACAGCTGCACTCTGAGCTTCTCCGGCAGGTCTGGCCGCCAGGTGCGAGCCAGGGGAACCCGGCTGTGATTCCTGTAGGTGTGAGGGTGCGTGGGTGTGGCTGGGTGATGTAACGGGGGTGGGAGGGGATCACCAGCCAATGAGGCTTGACAATTAGGTTTAAATTTACTCTCATGAGATTCCCAAAGATCAATGTCAGGGTTCCTGTTACATCACCGGTGGGGGCTGGGGGGGAGGGGGGGGGGGGGCGGTGGGCGGAGGGAGGGGGGGGCAGGGGGGCGGAGGGAGGGGGGTGGTTTGGGGGAACAATCACATCAGGATTTGGGCCTCTCGCCAGATGCTCCATTCCCGTCACATTCCCGTCCAATCTGACAGGAAAACCAACTCTCAGCCAAAGTATTTGTTTAATGTCTTTTCCCCGTCCGAATTTTCCTGTAATTCGCCCGTGTTTACTTTGAATAATCATTTCCGCTCAAAGAGCTTTTACAATCTGTTCTATTCTTCATTCGATGGGTTCAAACTTTAACCCCTTCCCTCCCCTTGAAAGAAAACAATTATTGGCTCCGATAGAACACTCTGGACTCTGAATGGTGGGACAAGGATTGACTTGGAGAGGCTGAGTTGGTGCCAAGCTCGCTCCGGTATCCTTGCTCCAGTTCTGTATAAGACACCAGTACCTTGGACTATGAACAGTTTATAAAGCTGCCCATTGATCTAAATCTGGCCTGATATGTGTTGTGGAGATGCCGGCGTTGGACTGGGGTAAACACAGTAAGAAGTCTCACAACACCAGGTTAAAGTCCAACAGGTTTATTTGGCAGCACAAGCCACTAGCTTTCGGAACAGGCTGTTCCTTCATCAAGTGAGTCACCTGATGAAGGAGCAGCGCTCCGAAAGCTCGTGCTGCCAAATAAACCTGTTGGACTTTAACCTGGTGTTGTGAGACTGATGTGTGAATCCACAAGAGGCTCCAATCCGAGTGACGCAGAGGGCACTGCTGCCACACTGTGAACCAATGGCTTTACTTTGGTGTTGGATTAATCGCAGCTAAACAGAGTCCTCTGTACAAAGCAACCATGATATTGCAGTAGGATTGAGGTGATAGGTTTCCTCCCATCCCCATCTCTGTCCCCCCACCACACCACACCACCCCCCCCCCCCCCCCCCCCCCACACCCACACACACACCCTCCGGGGGGGGGCGCTTGGAGCTCAGGGCAGCGAGGTGCAGATTTTCCTGATTTAGACGCACGGGGTAGTAGCGAAGGTATCGAGGAGGATTTAATCACAGTGATTTATTCAAACAACAACAAGGTAAAACTATATACAGACAAAGCAACTACAGGACAGGTCTTTACTCCTTAACTCCCGGGCTCACTCAGGTTGCCAACCTGAAACAGAACCTCTTATCCTTACACACTGTTTCCTGCCCATTTGCTAATCCTCTATCTCTGCCAATATGCCACCTCCAACACCATCAGCTCTTGTGACTTAACTTTCAGTGAGAGGGACCTTGTCAAACAGCCTTCTGGAATTCCAAATAGAAACATAGAAACAAAGAGAAACGACAGCACAATTACAGGCCCTTCAGCCCACAACGTTGTGCCAAACATGTTGGGGCCACTGCTGTTTGTCATTTTTATTAATGACTTGGATGAGGGTGTGGAAGGATGGGTTAGTAAATTTGCGGATGACACTAAAGTCGCTGGAGTTGTGGACAGTGCGGAGGGAAGTGGCAGGTTACAGAGGGACATAGATAAGCTGCAGAGCTGGGCTGAGAGGTGGCAAATGGAGTTTAATGCGGAAAAGTGTGAGGTGATTCACTTTGGAAGGAGTAACAGGAATACAGAGTACTGGGCTAATGGTAAGATACTTGGTAGTGTGGATGAACAGAGGGATCTGGGTGTCCATGTGCATAGATCCCTGAAAGTTGGCACCCAGGTTGATAGGGTTGTTAAGAAGGCGTACGGTGTGTTAGCTTTTATTGGTAGAGGGATTGAGTTTCGGAGCCAGGAGGTCATGCTGCAACTGTACAAAACTCTGGTGCGGCCGCATTTGGAGTATTGCGTACAGTTCTGGTCGCCGTATTATAGGAAAGATGTGGAAGTGTTGGAAAGGGTGCAGAGGAGATTTACCAGGATGTTGCCTGGTATGGTGGGAAAATCGTATGAGGAAAGGCTGAGGGGCTTGAGGTTGTTTTCATTAGAGTGAAGAAGGTTAAGAGGTGACTTAATAGAGGCATACAAGATGATCAGAGGATTAGATAGGGTGGATAGTGAGAGGCTTTTTCCTCGGATGGTGTTGGCTAGCACGAGGGGACATAGCTTTAAATTGAGGGGTGAGAGATATAGGACAGATGTTAGAGGTAGGTTCTTTACTCAGAGAGTAGTAAGGGCGTGGAATGCCCTGCCTGCAGCAGTGGTGGACTCGTCAACGTTGAGAGCGTTCAAGTGGTTATTGGATAAACATATGGATGATATTGGAATAGTGTAGATTAGAGGGGCTTTAGGTTGGTACCACTGGTCGGCGCAACATCGAGGGCCGAAGGGCCTGTACTGCGCTGTAATGTTCTATGTTCTATGTCCCTACCTTAGTGATTACTAGGCTTACCTATAACCCTCTATCTTACTAAGTTCCATGTACTTATCTAAAAGTCTCTTAAAAGACCCTATCAAATCCGCCTCCACCACCGTTGCTGGCAGCCCATTTCACGCACCCACCACCCTCTGAGTGAAAAACTTACCCCTGACATCTCCTCTGTACCCACTCCCCAGCACCTTAAACCTGGGTCCTCTTGTGGCAACCATTTCAAATACAGCACATTTACTGGTCCCCCTCTGACTAATAAATTAGTAAGAAGTTTAACAACACCAGGTTAAAGTCCAACAGGTTTATTTGGTAGCAAAAGCCACACAAGCTTTCGGAGCTCCAAGTCCCTTTTTCAGGTGAGTGGGAATTCTGTTCACAAACAGAGCATATAAAGACACAGACTCAATTTACATGAATAATGGTTGGAATGCGAATACTTACAGCTAATCAAGTCTTTAAGAAACAAAACAACGTGAGTGGAGAGAGCATCAAGACAGGCTAAAAAGATATGTATTGTCTCCAGACAAGACAGCCAGTGAAACTCTGCAGGTCCAGGCAACTGTGGGGGTTACAAATAGTGTGACATGAACCCAATATCCCGGTTGAGGCCGTCCTCGTGTGTGCGGAACTTGGCTATCAGTTTCTGCTCAGCGACTCTGCGCTGTCGTGTGTCGCGAAGGACACACTTTAACCTGGTGTTGTTAAACTTCTTACTGTGTTTACCCCAGTCCAACGCCGGCATCTCCACATCTAATAAATTAGTCAGACATAATTTCCCTTTCATGAAGCCATGCTGACTCTGCTTGATTAGATTGTGAGATTCCAGATGTTATTACTTCTTTAATAGTTGATTCCAACATTTTTTACAACAATAGATGTTAGACTAATCAGCCTGCAGTTACCTGCTTTTTGCCTTCCTCCCCTTTTTTAGATTGGAGTGTCACATTGGCAGTTTAGCAATCTCTGCTACTTCTCCAGAATCCAAAGATTTTTGGAAAATTACGACCAACACATCCACTATCTTTATAGCTAATTTATTTAGGATCCTAGGGTTGCAAGCCATCAGAGCCTGAGGACTTATTTACCTTCAGCCCCATTACTTGTCTGATACTACGTCTCTTTGTTTAAGAAGGGTAGCAAGAATAATCCAGGTAATTACAGGCCGGTGAGCCTCACATCAGTGGTAGGGAAATTATTGGAGAGGATTCTGCGAGACAGGATTTACTCCCACTTGGAAATAAGTGGAAGTATTAGTGAGAGGCAACATGGTTTTGTGAAGGGGAGGTCGTGTCTCACTAACATGATCAAGTTTTTCGAGGAAGTGACGAAGATGATTGATGAGGGTAGGGCAGTAGATGTTGTCTACATGGACTTCAGTAAGGCCTTTGACAAGGTCCCTGAAGGCAGACTGGTGCAGAAGGTAAAGTCGCACGGGATCAGAGGTGAGCTGGCAAGGTGGATACAAAACTGGCTCGGTCAAAGAAGACAGAGGGTAGCAGTGGAAGGGTGTGTTTCTGAATGGAGGGCTGTGACAAGTGGCGTTCCTCAGGGATCAGTGCTGGGACCTTTGCTGTTTGTAATATATATAAATCATTTGGAGGAAAATGTAACTGGTTTGATTAGTCAGTTTTCAGATGACACAAAGATTGATGGATTTGAGGATAGCGATGAGGACCATCAGAGGATACAGCAGGATATAGATCGGTTGGAGACTTGGGCGGAGAGATGGCAGATGGAGTTCAATCCGGACAAATGTGAGGTAATGCATTTTGGAAGGTCTAATACAGATAGGAAATATACAGTAAATGGCAGAATCCTTAAGAGCACTGATAGGCAGAAGAATCTGGGTGTACAGGTACACAGGTCACTGAAAGTGGCAACGCAGATAGAGAAGGTAGCCAAGAAGGCATACGGCATGCTTACCTTCATCGGCTGGGGCATTGAGTTTAAAAATTGGCAAGTCATGTTGCAGCTTTATAGAACCTTAGTTAGGCCGCACTTGGAAAATAGTGTTCGATTCTGGTCGCCACACTACCAGAAGGATGTGGAGGCTTTGGAGAGGGTACAGAAAAGATTTACCAGGATATTGCCGGGTATGGAGGGCATTAGCTATGAGGAGAGGTTGGAGAAACTTGGTTTGTTCTCACTGGAACGACGGAGATTGAGGGGCGACCTGATAGAAGTCTACAAGATTATGAGGGTCGTAGAAAGACTGGATGGTCAGAAGTTTTTTCCCAGGGTGGAAGAGTCAATTACTAGGGGGCACAAGTTTAAGGCGCGAGGGGCAAGGTTTAAAGGAGATGTACGAGACAAGTTTTTTTTACACAGAGGGTGGTGGGTGTCTGGACCTTGCTGCCGGGGGAGGGAGTGGAAGCAGGTACGATAGCGACTTTTAAGGGGCATCTTGATAAATACATGAATAGGATGGGAATAGAGGGATATGGTCCCCGGAAGGGTAGGGGGTTTTAGTTAAGTCAGGCAGCATGTTCGGTGGAGGCTTGGAGGGCCTGTTCCTGTGCTGTAATTTTCTTTGTTCTTTGTTCTAATGATGGTGACTGTACTTAATTCCTACCCTATATTCTTTAGTATTAATGGAAGGTTCAAACTATCTTCCACCATAAAGACTGATGCAAAAGTATCTGTTTTAACTCCTGCATTTCCTTGTTCCCCATAACACTCCCCCCAGATTCATTTTCTAAGGGGCCTGTGTTCACTTTGACCTCTTTCTTTTTATATATTTAAAGATGCTTTTATTGTCAATTTTTATATTCCTCGTTAGTTTGTAGCTTATTGTCTCTCTCTCTTTATTATCTTTTTACTGGATTCTAAACTTATCCTGGTCTTTGGGGCTGTCTCTGACTTTTGTTTGCTTCCTTGTATGCTTTTTCTTTCAACTTAATACTCTCTTAAACTTCCTTGGTTAGCCATGATTTATCCCTCTCTTAGAATCTTTCCTGTTTACTGGGATATATTTTTGCTGAGAGTCATGAATTACCTCCTTAAATGCCTGTCACTGCTTTGCTTACTGTCTTTCCTGCTAATCTATCCACCAGTCCACTTTGGCTACTCTGTCCTCATTTAATTGTAATTCTCTTTATTTAAGTTAAACACAGTTGTTTCAGACCCACTCTCAAACTAAATGTTAAATTCTATCATGTTATGATCACTACTTCCTCGGGGATCTTTTCCTCGGAGGTCATTTATTAAACCTGCCTCATTACCCATTCCGGATTCGAGATGGCCTGTTCGTTGGTTGGTTCCATGACATATTGTCTAGGAAACTATCCCTAATGCACTCTGTGAATTTGTTGTCATAGCTACCCTTTCCAACTTGATTAACCCAATCAACATGAAGATTAAAGTCACCCATAATTATTGTTCTAATTTTATGTGGTCCTATTATTTGCTGATTTGTACCGTTTGCTACAGTGTGGCTCCTGTTTGGGGGTCGATAGGCAATTGCCAACGTTATTTCCCTTGCTGTTTTTTACCTCCACCCAAACAATCTACATCATCCGAGCCGAGATCATCTCTCACATTGACCTAAATTCATCTCTTGTTAACAGCACTACCCCACCACCTTTTCCTTCACTCCTGTTTTTCTGAAAGGTCAAATATCCCTGGATATTCAGTTCACAGTTTTGCTCTCCTTCTAACCATGTCTCCATAATGGTTATGAGATCACATCTATTTACCTCAATTTGTGCTGACAGTTCGATTAGCTTATTCCAAATGCTTCGTGCATTTAGGCTTGCCTTTCTGCCATTTTTAATCATAGAACCATAGAAAATTACAGCTCAGAAACAGGCCTTTTGGCCCTTCTTGTCTGTGCTGAACCATTTTTTGCCTAGTCCCACTGACCTGCACTTGGACCATATCCCTCCACACCCCTCTCATCCACGAACCCGTCCAAGTTTTTCTTAAATGTTAAAAGTGACCCCGCATTTACCACTTTATCAGGCAGCTCATTCCACACTCCCACCACTCTCTGCGTGAAGAAGCCCCCCCTAATATTCCCTTTAAACTTTTCTCCTTTCACCCTTAACCTATGCCCTCTGGTTTTTTTCTCCCCGAGCCTCAGTGGAAAAAGCCTGCTTGCATTCACTCTATCTATACCCATCAAAATCTTATACACCTCTATCAAATCTCCCCTCAATCTTCTACGCTCCAGGGAATAAAGTCCCAACCTATTCAATCTCTCTCTGTAACTCAGCTTCTCAAGTCCCGGCAACATCCTTGTGAACCTTCTCTGCACTCTTTCAACCTTATTTACATCCTTCCTGTAACTAGGTGACCAAAACTGTACACATTACTCTAAATTCGGCCTCACCAATGCCTTATATAACCTTACCATAACACTCCAACTTTTATACTCGATACTCCAATTTATAAAGGCCAATGTACCAAAGGCACTCTTTACGACCCTATCCACCTGTGACGTCACTTTTAGGGAATTCTATACCTGTATTCCCAGATCCCTCTGTTCAACTGCACTCTTCAGAGTCCTACCATTTACCCTGTACGTTCTACTTTGGTTTGTCCCTCCAAAGTGCAATACCTCACACTTGTCCGCGTTAAATTCCATTTGCCATTTTTCAGCCCATTTTTCTAGTTGGTCCAAATCCCTCTACAAGCTTTGAAAACATAGAACATAGAACATTACAGCGCAGAACAGGCCCTTCGGCCCACGATGTTGCACCGACCAGTTAAAAAAAAAAACTGTGACCCTCCAACCTAAACCAATTTCTTTTCGTCCATGAACCTATCTACGGATCTCTTAAACGCCCCCAAACTAGGCGCATTTACTACTGATGCTGGCAGGGCATTTCAATCCCTCACCACCCTCTGGGTAAAGAACCTACCCCTGACATCGGTTCTATAACTACCCCCCCTCAATTTAAAGCCATGCCCCCTCGTGCTGGATTTCTCCATCAGAGGAAAAAGGCTATCACTATCCACCCTATCTAAACCTCTAATCATCTTATATGTTTCAATAAGATCCCCTCTTAGCCGCCGCCTTTCCAGCGAAAACAATCCCAAATCCCTCAGCCTCTCCTCATAGGATCTCCCCTCCATACTAGGCAACATCCTGGTAAACCTCCTCTGCACCCTCTCCAAAGCCTCCACATCCTTCCTGTAATGTGGGGACCAGAACTGCACACAGTACTCCAAGTGCGGCCGCACCAGAGTTGTGTACAGTTGCAACATAACGCTACGACTCCTAAATTCAATCCCCCTACCAATAAACGCCAAGACACCATATGCCTTCTTAACAACCTTATCTACTTGATTCCCAACTTTCAGGGATCTATGCACACATACACCTAGATCCCTCTGCTCCTCCACACTATTCAAAGTCCTCCCGTTAGCCCTATACTCAACACATCTGTTATTCCTACCAAAGTGAATTACCTCACACTTCTCCGCATTAAACTCCATCCGCCACCTCTCGGCCCAACTTTGCAACCTGTCTAAGTCTTCCTGCAAACTACGACACCCTTCCTCACTGTCTACCACACCACCGACTTTGGTGTCATCAGCAAATTTGCTAATCCACCCAACTATACCCTCATCCAGATCATTAATAAATATTACAAACAGCAGTGGCCCCAAAACAGATCCCTGAGGTACACCACTTGTAACCGCACTCCATGATGAATATTTACTATCAACCACCACCCTCTGTTTCCTATCCGCTAGCCAATTCCTGATCCAATTTCCTAGATCACCCCCAATCCCATACATCTGCATTTTCTGCAGAAGCCTACCATGGTGAACCTTATCAAACGCCTTACTAAAATCCATATATACCACGTCCACTGCCTTGCCCCCATCCACCTCCTTGGTCACTTTCTCAAAAAACTCAATAAGGTTAGTAAGGCACGACCTACCTGCCACAAAACCATGCTGACTATCACCTATCAATTCATTACTCTCCAAATAACTATAAATCCTATCCCTTATAATTTTTTCCAACATCTTGCCGACAACAGAAGTGAGACTCACCGGTCTATAATTCCCGGGGAAGTCTCTGTTCCCCTTCTTAAACAATGGGACAACATTCGCTAACCTCCAATCTTCTGGTACTATACCAGAGGCCAACGACGACCTGAAGATCAGAGCCAGAGGCTCTGCAATCACTTCTCTTGCCTCCCAGAGAATCCTTGGATAAATCCCATCCGGACCAGGGGATTTATCTATTTTCAGACCCTCCAGAATATCCTGCACATCCTCCTTATCAACTGTAATACTGTCTATTCTACTCCCTTGCAACCCAGTGTCCTCCTCAGCTATATTCATGTCCCCTTGCGTGAACACCGAAGAGAAATATTGGTTCAATGCTTCACCAATCTCCTCCGGTTCCACACATAACTTCCCTCTGCCATCTATAACTGGCCCTAAACTTGCCCTAACCAACCTTCTGTTCTTGACATACCTATAGAACGCCTTAGGATTCTCTTTAACCCTATCCGCCAAAACCTTCCTCACTGTCCACTACACCTCCAATCTTTGTATCATCAGCAAATTTGCTGATCCAATTTACCACATTATCATCCAGATCATTGATATAGATGACAAACAACAATGGACCCAACACCGATCCCTGCGGCACACCACTAGTCACAGGCCTCCACTCAGAGAAGCAATCCTCCACAACCACTCTCTGGCTTCTTCCATTGAAAGAAGTTTAACAACACCAGGTTAAAGTCCAACAGGTTTATTTGGTAGCAAAAGCCACACGAGCTTTCGGAGCTCGAAGCCCCTTCTTCGGAACCATTTCCCACTCACCTGAAGAAGGGGCTAAGAGCTCCGAAAGCTTGTGTGGCTTTTGCTTCCAAATAAACCTGTTGGACTTTAACCTGGTGTTGTTAAACTTCTTACTGTGTTCACCCCAGTCCAACGCCGGCATCTCCACATCATTCTTCCATTGAGCCAGTGTCTAATAAGACCATAAGACCATAAGACATAGGAGCGGAAGTAAGGCCATTCGGCCCATCGAGTCCACTCCACCATTCAATCATGGTTGATTTCAACTCCATTTACCCGCTCTCTCCCCATAGCCCTTAATTCCTCGAGAAATCAAGAATTTATCAATTTCTGTCTTGAAGACGCTCAACGTCTCGGCCTCCACAGCCCTCTGTGGCAATGAATTCCACAGACCCACCACTCTCTGGCTGAAGAAATTTCTCCTCATCTCTGTTCTAAAGTGACTCCCTTTTATTCTAAGGCTGTGCCCCCGCGTCCTAGTCTCCCCTGTTAATGGAAACAACTTCCCTACGTCCATCCTATCTAAGCCGTTCATTATCTTGTAAGTTTCTATCAGATCTCCCCTCAACCTCCTAAACTCCAATGAATATAATCCCACGATCCTCAGACGTTCATCGTATGTCAGGCCTATCATTCCTGGGATCATCCGTGTGAATCTCCGCTGGACCCGCTCCAGTGCCAGTATGTCCTTCCTGAGGTGTGGGGCCCAAAATTGCTCACAGTACTCCAAATGGGGCCTAACCAGTGCTTTATAAAGCCTCAGAAGTACATCCCTGCTTTTGTATTCCAAGCCTCTTGAGATAAATGACAACATTACATTTGCTTTCTTAATTACGGACTCAA
Source organism: Mustelus asterias (assembly GCF_964213995.1). NCBI lineage: Eukaryota > Metazoa > Chordata > Chondrichthyes > Carcharhiniformes > Triakidae > Mustelus > Mustelus asterias. Next base: position 1,945,739 of record NC_135804.1, on the reverse strand, counting down.
CCTGCAAGTTTACCTTTAGAGAATCCTGGACTAGGACTCCCAAGTCCCTTTGCACTTTAGCATTATGAATTTTGTCACCGTTTAGAAAATAGTCCATGCCTCTATTCTTTTTTCCAAAGTGTACGACCTCGCACTTGCCCACGTTGAATTTCATCAGCCACTTCTTGGACCACTCTCCTAAACTGTCTAAATCTTTCTGCAGCCTCCCCACCTCCTCAATACTACCTGCCCCTCCACCTATCTTTGTATCATCGGCAAACTTGGCCAGAATGCTCCCAGTCCCGTCATCTAGATCGTTAATATATAAAGAGAACAGCTGTGGCCCCAACACTGAACCCTGCGGGACACCACTTGTCACCGGTTGCCATTCTGAGAAAGAACCTTTTATCCCAACTCTCTGCCTTCTGTCTGACAGCCAATCGTCAATCCATGTTAGTACCTTGCCTCGAATACCATGGGCCCTTATTTTACTCAGCAGTCTCCCGTGAGGCACCTTGTCAAAGGCCTTTTGGAAGTCAAGATAGATAACATCCATTGGCTCTCCTTGGTCTAACCTATTTGTTATCTCTTCAAAGAACTCTAACAGGTTTGTCAGGCACGACCTCCCCTTACTAAATCCATGCTGACTTGTCTTAATCCGACCCTGCACTTCCAAGAATTTAGAAATCTCATCCTTAACGATGGATTCTAGACTTTTGCCAACAACTGAGGTTAGGCTAATTGGCCTATAATTTTCCATCTTTTTTCTTGTTCCCTTCTTGAACAGTGGGGTTACAACAGCGATTTTCCAATCCTCTGGGACTTTCCCTGACTCCAGTGACTTTTGAAAGATCATAACTAACGCCTCCACTATTTCTTCAGCTATCTCCTTTAGAACTCTAGGATGTAGCCCATCTGGGCCCGGAGATTTATCAATTTTCAGACCTTTTAGTTTCTCTAGCACTTTCTCCTTTGTGATGGCAACCATATTCAACTCTGCCCCCTGACTTTCCTGAATTGTTGGGATATTACTCATGTCTTCTACTGTGAAGACTGACGCAAAGTACTTATTAAGTTCCTCAGCTATTTCCTTGTCTCCCATCACTAGATTACCAGCGTCATTTTGGAGCGGCCCAATGTCTACTTTTGCCTCCCGTTTGTTTTTAATGTATTTAAAGAAACTTTTACTATCATTCCTAATGTTACTGGCTAGCCTACCTTCATATTTGATCCTCTCCTTCCTTATTTCTCTCTTTGTTATCCTCTGTTTGTTTTTATAGCCTTCCCAATCTTCTGACTTCCCACTACTCTTTGCCACATTATAGGCTCTCTCTAATCCAATTTACTACCTCCCCAATCATTCTAACTTTTCTTTGTACTGTGGCCCTGTTTGCTTCTCACCCTTGATTACCCGGTCTACCGTTGCTGCATTTCTGTTCTTTCTTTTATTACTGTTGTGATGATTCTGTGCTATTTTGATATATTTTGTGTTGAAGGTAGGGCTGCTTTAAGAGGCAGTGTTTTGTTACAAGAGTTGGTTGTCTGGGAAAACATGCAGCTCAAATATTGAGAATGCAGGATAATTGATTTTAGCTAAGGATGTGTTACCTTGTAGAGTTAATGGACTTTCCAGGCAGCTAAAAACAGATGGAGCACTGGAGGAATACAGAGAAAGTAGAAAAGAACTCAAACAGGGACTTAGAAGGGCAAAAAGGGGTCACGTAATGTCCTTGGCAGACGGGATTAAGGAGAATCCTAAGGCATTTTATACATACGTTAGGAACAAGAGGGTTGTTAGGGAAAGAATCGGACCTCTCAGGGACAAAGGAGGGGAATTATGCTTAGAACCAAAGGAAGTAGGTGAGATCCTAAACAAATACTTTGCTTCAGTATTCACAAAGGAGAGGGACATGTTGACTGGTATTGTCTCAGAGAGATGTGTTGACCCGTTAGAAAAAATCTCAATTACAAGGGAGGAAGTGTTAGGTTTTTTAGGAAACATTAAGACAGACAAATCCCCAGGGCCGGATGGCATCTATCCTAGACTCCTCAGGGAGGCGAGAGATGCAATTGCTGGGCTTCTAACAGAAATCTTTGTCTCTTCACTGGACACAGGTGAGGTCACAGAGGATTGGAGGATAGCAAATGTGGTCCCGTTATTTAAGAAGGGTAGCAAGGATAACCCGGGTAATTATAGGCCGGTGAGCTTGACGTCCGTGGTAGGGAAGTTGTTGGAGAAGATTCTTAGAGATAGGATATATGCGCATTTAGAACTGAATAATCTCGTTAACGATAGACAGCATGGTTTTGTACGAGGGAGGTCATGCCTCACAAATTTGGTTGAGTTTTTTGAGGTGACGACAAAAACGATTGACGAGGGAAGGGCCATGGATGTCATCTATATGGATTTTAGTAAAGCGTTTGACAAGGTCCCTCATGGCAGGCTGGTGCAAAAGGTTAAATCTCACGGGATAAAAGGTGAGCTAGCTAGATGGGTGGAGAACTGGCTTAGCCACAGAAGACAGAGGGTAACAGTGGAGGGGTCTTTTTCCGGTTGGAGGTCTGTGACTAGTGGTGTTCCGCAGGGCTCTGTACTGGGACCTCTGCTGTTTGTGATATACATAAATGATTTGGAGGAAGATGTAGCTGGTGCGATCAGTAAGTTTGCGGACGACACGAAGATTGCTGGAGTTGCGGATAGTGATGAACATTGTCAGAGAATACAGCAGGATATAGATAGGCTGGAACATTGGGCGGAGAAATGGCAGATGGAATTTAATCCAGATAAATGTAAAGTGATGCATTTCGGTAGATCTAATGTAAGGGGGAGCTATACAATAAATGGCAGAACCATCAGGAGTATAGACACACAGAGGGACCTGGGTGCACAAGTCCACAGATCCTTAAAGGTGGCAGCACAGGTGGAGAGGGTGGTGAAGAAGGCATATGGCATGCTTGCCTTTATTGGACGGGGCATAGAATATAAAGGTTGGCATATGATGTTGCAGCTGTATAGAACGTTGGTTAGGCCACATTTGGAATCCTGCGTCCAGTTCTGGTCGCCACACTACCAGAAGGACGTGGAGGCTTTGGAGAGAGTACAGAGAAGGTTTACCAGGATGTTGCCTGGTATGGAGGGTCTTAGCTATGAGGAGAGATTGGGTAAACTGGGGTTGTTGTCCCTGGAAAGACGGAGGATGAGGGGCGACCTAATAGAGGTGCATAAAATTATGAAGGGCATAGATAGAGTTTCCCAGGTCGGAGGTGACGAACACAAGGGGTCACAGGTTCAAGGTGAGGGGGGCAAGGTTCAACACAGATGTCAGGGGGACGTATTTTACACAGAGGGTGGTGGGGGCCTGGAATGCACTCCCAAGCAAGGTGATTGAGGCGGACACGCTGCGATCGTTTAAGACTTATCTAGATAGCCACATGAACAGACTGGGAATAGAGGGATACAAAAGAATGGTCTCGTGGGCACATGAGCGGCGCAGGCTTGGAGGGCCAAAGGGCCTGTTCCTGTGCTGTATTGTTCTTTGTTCAGTTTATTTGGGTTCTCCTGGGATTTTACTAGGTATGCAGAGTAATGTAAATTTTGATTAGGTTGATTAACAGGGACATAGTCAGAGTCATGTGGTTAATGGGAGGAATTAAGCTTGCAGGAAAGAACAGTTACATTTTCATTTTAAAATAAAGAGCAGTTGCATCTTGGAACTTGTTGAAGAAAGTGCCTCTCTCTCTCTTTCCAGAGGCTTTCTGGAAGTTCCAAGACTGTTAACATAAGTCACAATCAAGTATGTCTGTGTTTTGCTAACTAATTTTAAAGAGGGGTTTGAGTCTATAAGAGGAATATTGTTTGATTGGAACTAATAGAGATAGGTTATCAGTTAACAATTGTGTCTTGTCATGTTTAAGTATTTCAATTGGTAAAAGTTAAGCTAATTCATTCATTATATTTAAATGTATTTTTAAAATAAAATTTGTTTTGATAAAATCTTCCCACTGTGTCAATAGAATCACGCCTGGAGTGAAACATCATATTCTACCAAATGCCAAAATAGTTGGGGTCTAGTCTGGCTTTATAATATACCCTGGGGTTCTGATCCGTACCGTACCACTGTCCTTGTTTCGCTTTCTCTTGTCACCCATCTTAGGTTCCAATCCTCCTGCCATTCTAGTTTAAACTCTCCCCAACCACACAAGCAAATACTTGCCTTAAGACAGTGGTTCCCAAAGGGTGCGGCGCGCCACACTGGTGCGGCGAGAGAGGATGGCAAGTGTGGCGGGAAGATTCAAGGACAATCAAAGAAACATTTAAACATGGATAGTTATTTTTCCAAAGTGAGAGCAAGAGCATCAAGTGATGCTGAGGACGATCCGAGTCCACGTTGTGATCCAGAATCGCCGTTCGAACAGAGTGCTGAAGAAGAGTCATTTAATTCTACACCAGTAGCAGGCCCAAGCAAACCTCCAAAAAAGAAAGTTTGTCGACAATATATGGATCGCTATCTGAGTCTCAGTTTCACATGACTGGAGATGAAAACGTACCTCAGCCTATGTGTTTGAGCTGTGGTGAGAAGCTTTCCAATTCCAATATGGTCCCAGGCAAGATGAAAAGACATCTGTTGTCAAAACATGGAAATCTGGCAAACAAGGATGTTCAATATTTTGAAAGGCTTTTGGAACGGCAGAAATGCCAACGATCATATTTTGAAAAACGAATGACAGTCTCAGATAAGATGCAGGTTGTATCTTACCAAGTGGCTGAATTGATTGCTCAACAGACAAAACCACATACAATAGCTGAAAAATTGATTCAGCCTGCCTGCAGCTTGATTGTGAAAACTTTGTTTGGTGATGATGCTGAGCGAGAAGTTATGGAAATTCCTTTGTCTGATAGTACAATTCACAGAAGAATAGTTGATATGTCAGCTAATATTGAGAAGCGTGTTTCCGAAAGTATGAAGAATTCTAAATTTGCCATTCAAGTTGATGAATCGACCGACATTAGTGGAAAAGCACAGTTGCTTGCCTATATCAGATTCATTCACAATGACGAAATAATCACACAGTTTCTATTTTGCAAGGAACTTGAAAAACATACCAGAGGACAAGATATTTTCCAAACCTTGTCTGAGTATTTGGAAAAAGTTGAGATTTCATGGGATTCTTGTATTGGAATTTGTACGGATGGAGCGCCATGTATGATAGGGAATGTGAGAGGCTTGGCGGCACTCATCAAACAGAAAAATCCAGATGTAATATCAACTCACTGTTTTTTACACAGAGGCATTAATCACCAAGACCCTTGTAGCTGATTTGAAGTTGGTTCTAGATCAGACTGTGCGTATTGTGAACTTCTTCAAAGCAAAACCACTAAAGGCGCGGTTATTTGCTCAACTCTGCAAAGACATGGAATCAAAACATCAATGCCTAATTCTGCACTCGGAGGTTCGCTGGATGTCCCGCGGAAAAGTTTTAAATCGGGTGTTGGAACTGAAGAACGAATTAAGAGAATTTTTGGAACAAGAAGGGAACCCATTGTACCACCAACTGGATGATGATGACTGGTGTGCAAAGCTGGCGTATTTGGCCGATATTTGGCCTACAGGAGGAGAGGCTGTACTTGATTTGATATTAGGGAATGAACCTGGGCAGGTGTCAGATCTATCAGTGGGAGAGCATTTTGGGGATAGTGATCATAACTCTATCTCCTTTACATTAGCATTGGAGAGAGATAGGATCAACCGAGCTAGGAAAGTGTTTATCTGGAGTAAGAGCAACTATGATGCTATTAGGCAGGAAATTAGAGGCATAAATTGGAAGGAGGCTTTCTCGGGGAAATGTACGGAAGAAATGTGGCAAATTTTCAAGGGAAATTTGTCTGGAGCTCTGCACGGCAATGTTCCGGTGCGACAGGGGAGTTATGGTAAGTTACAGGAACCGTGGTGCACGAAAGCTGTAACGGATTTAGTCAGGAAGAAAAGAAAAGCCTACAGAAGGTTCAGGGAGCTGGGTAATGTTAGAAATCTAGAAGAGTATACGACTAGTAGGAAGGAACTAAAGAGGGGAATTAGAAGAGCCAGGAGGGGACATGAGAAGGCCTTGGTAGATAGGATAAAGGAAAACCCAAGGCATTCTACAAGTATGTGAAGAGCAAGAGGGTAAGATGTGAAGGAATAGGACCTATCAAATGTGACGGTGGGAACATAGAACATAGAACATTACAGCGCAGTACAGGCCCTTCGGCCCTCGAAGTTGCGCCAACCAGTGAAACCAATCTAAAGCTCATCTAACCTACACTATTCCAAAATCATCCATATGTTTATCCAATAACCATTTGAATGCTCTTAATGTTGGCGAGTCCACTACTGCTGCAGACAGGGCATTCCACGCCCTTACTACTCTCTGAGTAAAGAACCTACCTCTAACATCTGTCCTTTATCTATCACCCCTCAATTTAAAGCTATGTCCCCTAGTGTTAGGCATCACCATCTGAGGAAAAAGGCACTCACTATCCATCCTATCTAATCCTCTGATCATCTTGTATGCCTCTATTAAGTCACCTCTTAATCTTCTTCTCTCTAACGAAAACAACCTCAAGCCCCTCAGCCTTTCCTCATACGATTTTCCCACCATACCAGGCAACATCCTGGTAAATCTCCTCTGCACCCTTTCCAACACTTCCACATCCTTCCTATAATGCCGTGACCAAAACTGTACGCAATACTCCAAGTGCGGCCGCACCAGAGTTTTGTACAGTTGCAACATGACCTCCTGGCTCCGAAACTCAATCCCTCTACCAATAAAAGCTAACACACTGTACGCCTTCTTAACAACCCTATCAACCTGGGTGCCAACTTTCAGGGATCTATGCACATGGACACCGAGATCCCTCTGTTCATCCACACTACCAAGTATCTTGCCATTAGCCCAGTAATCTGTATTCCTGTTACTCCTTCCAAAGTGAATCACTTCACACTTTTCCACATTAAACTCCATTTGCCACCTCTCAGCCCAGCTCTGCAGCTTATCTATGGCCCTCTGTAACCTGCCACTTCCCTCCGCACTGTCTACAACTCCACCGACTTTAGTGTCATCCGCAAATTTACTAACCCATCCTTCTATGCCCTCATCCAGGTCATTAATAAAAATGACAAACAGCAGTGGCCCTAAAACAGATCCTTGCGGTACACCACTAGTAACTGAACTCCAGGATGAATATTTCCCATCAACCACCACCCTCTGTTTTCTTCCAGCTAGCCAATTCCTGATCCAAACCACTAAATCACCCTCAATCCCATGAGTCCGTATTTTCTGCAAAAGCTTACCATGGGAAACCTTATCAAACGCTTTGCTTAAATCCATATACACCACATCGACCGCTTTACCCTCATCTGTATTGAACCGGTTGAAATAGCAGAGGTACTCAATGAATGCTTTGCTTCAGTATTCACAGTGGAAAAGGATCTTGGTAGTTGCAGTGCAGACTTGCAGTGGACTGAGAAGATTGAGCATGTGGACATTAGGAAAGAGGATGTGTTGGAGCTGTTGAAAAGCATCAAGTTAGATAAATCACCGGGACCGGATGGGATGTACCCCAGGTTTCTGTGGGAGGCGAGGGAAGAGATTGCTGAGCCTCTGGCGATGATCTTTGCGTCATCCATGGAGACGGGAGAGGTTCCGGAAGATTGGAGGATGGCGGATGTGGTTCCGTTATTCAAGAAAGGGAGAAGAGATAGCCCAGAATAGACCGGTGAGTCTAACCTCAGTGGTAGGTAAGTTGATGGAGAAGATCCTGAGAGGCAGGATTTATGAACATTTGGAAAGGAATAGTATGATCAGAAGTAGCCAGCACGGCTTTGTCAGAGGCAGATCATGCCTTACGAGTCTGATTGAGTTTTTTGAAGATGTGACTGGATACTTAGACGGGGGAAGAGTGGTAGATGTGGCTTATGGAGAAAGTGAAGGGGCATGGGATACAAGGGGATGTTGCTTTGTGGATTCAGAACTGGCTTGCCCACAGAAGGCAAAGAGTGGTTGTAGATGGGTCTTTTTCAGAGTGGAGGTCGGTCACCAGCGGGGTGCCCCAGGGATCTGTTCTGGGACCCTTGCTCTTTGTGATTTTTATAAATGACCTGGATGAGGAAGTGGAAGGATGGGTTGGCAAGTTTGCTGATGACACAAAGGTTGGTGGGGTTGTGGATAGTGTAGAGCGATGTCAGCAGTTGCAGCGAGACATAGATAAGATGCAAGACTGGGCGGAGAAGTGGCAGATGGACTTCAACCCAGATAAGTGTGTGGTGGTTCATTTTGGCAGGTCGAATAGGATGAAAGAATATAATATTAAGGGTAAGACACTTGGCAGTGTGGAAGAACAGAGGGATCTTGGGGTCCGGGTTCATAGGACGCTCAAAGCGGCGTCGCAGGTAGAGGCTGTAGTTAAGAGGGCGTATGGAATACTGGCCTTCATCAATAGAGGAATTGAGTTTAGAAATCGGGAGATAATGCTGCAGCTGTATAGGACCCTGGTCAGACCCCACCTGGAGTACTGTGCCGAGTTCTGGTCGCCTCATTACAGAAAGGATGTGGAAGCCATAGAACGGGTGCAGAGGAGATTTACGAGGATGTTGCCGGGATTAAGTGGTATGCCTTATGAGGATAGGTTGAGAGAGCGAGGTCTATTCTCCTTGGAGAGGCGAAGGATGAGAGGTGACCTGATAGAGGTGTATAAGATGTTGAGAGGTATTGATAGAGTGGATTCTCAGAGGCTTTTACCCAGGGCTGAAATGGTTGTCATGAGAGGTCACAGGTTTAGGGTGCTGGGGAGTAGGTATAGAGATGTTAGGGGTAAGTTTTTCACTCAGAGGGTGGTGGGTGCGTGGAATCGGCTGCCGGTAGTGGTGGTGGAAGCGGATTCGATTGAGTCTTTTAAGAGACTTTTGGATAGGTTCATGGAGGTTAGTAAGATAGAGGGTTATAGATGAGCCAAGAAGGTAAGGAAATTGTTCGGCGCAACTTGTGGGCCGAAGGGCCTGTTTGTGCTGTAGCTTTTCTATGTTCTATGATATCTTTTCCCGGTTGAATGTGCTCAATGCCAGTATGCAAGGCCGCGATGATAAAATCCTCACAACTACAGACAAACCAACTGCATTCAAAAAAAAGCTTCAGCTCTGGCTCGGAAGAGCGATGCAACATAACCTCGAAATGTTCCCACTGGTAAAAAGTTTTTAAACGAGCAATGAATTGTACGGCCTCATGCAGGAACATCTTGCAACACTGGTAGAAAAGATTGATCATTACTTCCCATCGTTGCCTGCAGAAAAATTTGACTGGGTTAGAGACCCCTTTGCGAATTCCAGCTGTTCAGGTCTGACATTGGATGGGGAGGAAGAAATGGCCTGCATTTCGAGTGATCGCAGCTTGAAAATGAAACACGGGAGTATGCCACTGGACTCTTTTTGGATATACAACCAGAAACAGTATCCACGCATCTCTTCAAGAGCATTAGCTATTCTTCTACAGTTCTCCACGACATATTGTTGTGAACAGGGATTTTCAGCTCTAACAAATATCAAAGACCAGAAAAGAGAAAGGCTTCTTTGTGTTGATGAGGAGATGAGAGTTTGTTTGTCTCAAATTAGACCTAATATAAATGAGATTACCCAACAAAAACAAGCTCACACCTCTCATTGAGTTTGTAAACTTACTTAAGGTTACATGTGTAAGAGGCTCGTCTATAAGTATATTTTGGGAATGAATCATGTTTTTATGTAGCTGCATTGTTTTATACTTTCTGGATGTCCCATGATCATATTATAAAGTAGTTGTGTTCTATGTTATGAATCAAGCACTGCTAGGAGTTGTTTTTTGTTTTTGAATGTATTTCTTACCAATAAAAGATTCGGTGTGGCGCGAACAAATTTTTATTCTGAAAGTGCGGCCCAGTGAAAAACGTTTGGGAACCACTGCCTTAAGACATCAGCTGTAACGCGTCCCAATGTCGCAGGAATCTGTATTCCCCCAACACCCCCCCCCCCCCCCCCGCGCACCACCTTTCCAGCCACACATTCATCCAATGTATTCTGCTGTTTCTACTCTGACTAGCATGTGGCACTGGTAGTCATCCTGAGATCACTACCTTTGAGGTCCTACTTTTCAACTTCATTCCAATTCTCTATATTCCCCTTTTAGGACCTCATCCCTTTTTAACCAATGTCATTGATACTGATGGCTGTTCCCCCTCCCCCTCAGAATGTCCTGTAGCCACCCTGAGACATTCTTGACCCTAGCACCAAGGAGACAATGTACTATCCTGGAGTCTCGTTTGCCACCACAAAAATCACCTATCTACTCCCCCATACAATTGAATTCCCTATAAATATAGGGTATCGGATGGGATAATGGGGAGTGGGTGAGAAAATGGATTTGAAGCCTAAAACTAGCCATGATCATATTGAATGGCGGAGCAGGCTCGATGGGCCAAATGGTCTACTTCTGTTCCTATTTCTTGCATCACGATTGGTCATGACGCAAGTGTTTATGCTTCACACAAGTTTCTTCCTACCCCTCTTCATCTAACTTATCAGCAAATCTTTTCGCGAATATGTTTATCCAGTTTCCAATTAAATACATCAACTCACCTCGACCACTCCTTCATCATCACTCAGCTACTGGGGTCATGCGCAGTCTCGTTACTGGGTTCAGTCTGGAGTTCTCACCATAAATTAGCCCATTTTCCAAGTTAACGATGCTCTTATCTCTCACTCCCCACAAACCTCATCTTGTCTCTCACTGTCGCAAGGAGCAACCTCCTGAAATTCCTCTTGTTGACCCTCTGGGGTGGCACAGTGCTTAGCATTGCTGCCTCACAGCGCCAGGGACCTACATTCAATTCCCGGCTTGGGTCACTGTCCATGTGGAGTTTGCATGTTCTCCCCGTGTCTGCGTGGGTTTCCTCTGGGTGCTCCGGTTTCCTCCCACAGTCTGAAAGACGTGCTGGTTAGGTGAATTGGCTGTGCTAAATTCTCCTTCAGTGTACCTGAACAGGCGCCCGAGTGTGGTGACTAGGGGATTTTCACAGTAACTTCATTGCAGTGTTAATGTAAGCCTACTTGTGACTAACAAATAAACTTTACTTTTACTTCACCAATCTCTGCAATGTCATCTCTGCAGCTCAAAGTCCTTTCCTGACCCTCATTCCTCCCCCTTTTCCTCCATCTCCTCATTCCAGCTGCCCCAGGAAATCCACCCCATTTCTATTGCGTAACCTCCTGAGCCACTTCTTACACGCAGTGCCGCAAACTCTTCCTTCCACCACCGAAGACAAATCCCGCAGTCACTCTAATCCTGTCCTTCTGAAACTCTCTTCCAAATCCACAATTGCTTTGCTCCTTCTCACCAGTGATTGGAGCCCCTTAAACAATCTCAGCTGCTTGGCTATTTCTCCGAGGTTTCCATCCTACATTCCTTTTCTTCTTGCTGTCGGATGTCTCTGTAATGCGTTGCGAGGATTATCGTGCTGCAGTAATATATAGTTGCAGCATGATACCAAACACAAACTATCATATCTCCAGTATTGAATTCTTCAGATAGTTTTTCTGAACTAGTAGTGAATCTGTGATTTTACTATCCAGCTTACTGATTTCACCGGATTGTAAATGAATCATCTATTCAGTGATGGCACCCCAGGACGTTCCTCAATCTGGCATCTCCATCATTCTGGGTCAACATAAAGCTGACAGAGTGGAGGTTGCAAGTTATTTATCATTCTGAACAGGGCTGGAACAAGCCAGAAACCACAGGTTCAAATTCCACCAAGCTGTGGAACAGAGTTCAGTTTTCCAGTGGTTTGGATCAGGATAAAGTGATCGTGAAGCTGTGGATTATTGCTGAAAATCCAACTGGTTCCCAGATGGTCCCCAGTGACTGGAATACATAGTCTCACCTCCAGTCCCACACTACAGACTCAGCTCCCAATCCCCCATGGGCGCTCAGGATGGGTAATTAATGCTGGCTTGTCCATTCCATCGCAAATAATAAAACCTGCTGATTATTAGCTGTATATGGATAATTAAATAAGTCGGGTTCACCCACCCTCACAGATACTTCCATTAAATCTGATTTGAGGTAAGAGTGGGATCTTGTTCCTGCAATGATCTCCCAGCCCTATATGCTCCTATCAAATATACTATCTGAAGTCCCCGATTCCAATGCTCTCCTACTGCAAACTTCAGCCCACATCCTAACACACACCAAGTCCCATTCACCCATCACACATCTGTAGCCTCCTCTTATTCTATAATTCTGCAAGATCTCTGCACTCAGCTAATTCTGGCCTCTTGTGGAATTCCTACTTTCGTCCCTTCACTATTGCTAGCTGTACTCCCTGGGTCCCCAGCTTTGGAATTCCCTCCTAAACCTCCCCATCCTCCTGTAAAATTCCCTATTTGACCAAGCATTTGATTGCCTGTGCCAATCCCCCAATGTGATTCCATGTGAAATTTAGATTTGATATCACTCATGCCAATCACCTGAGCAGTTACTGCACAACAGGTGGTAAAGTATTGATGCAGACACTAGTGGTCCAATCACTGGTTCAGACGCCATGGATCCGAACACACTGGATTAGGACAACTGCACCATAAACATCAGACATTCACCAGGCAAAATACAATTGTGAAAGAATTCATACTTTAATCTCCGTTCGTACAACTAAAGACTGCAGTATTGGCTTTTATGAGCACACAGTGTATAAAATAGAGTGTAAAGAGATTTAAATTTTCAAACAACAAATGTCCTGAGCATTTAATTCTGGTTATTTCATATCACACAGTAACATTTCGGATTTTGATTAGGAGGCATTTACACAGCAAAGCATTTGGTTCTGACACAAGGTTTAAAACAACCTTCTTTTAAAAGGAACACTTCCTCACTTCATTAAATAGGAAAGGATACCAAAACTTATCCTCAGGAGAGAAGGGATAATTTAAAAAAGAATGTTATATACAATTTGTTTTAGGTAGCAGTGCCATAATAAACCGTAGGGAAAAGGGGAGGGGGGGCAGGGGGAAAGAGGGGGCAGAGTGTCGTCAGAACCGAGATCGGCAAAATACTCATCACGATGGCAACAGAAATGAGAAAATATCATTCATTGAAATAACTGAGTCGCGGTTGGACAGTCAAGAGCTGGATATTTTGGAGAATTATTTGGTGCACAGTGGGCACAGGAGCAGATTAAATTGGTGGTTAGAGTCAGTGACAGGAGCCATTAGAGGAGCAGGCTTGATGGTGTGAATGACTCTCTTGGTCATTACTTGATGTTGGGATGGGTTGTTTCATTTGGGGCATCCTATTTACTGACTGTTATAGAATATATAACATGTCCAGGATTGCATGAGGCAACATTTCTATCATCCTGGTGGGAAATCCCTCTCAGCTCCAATCCAAACTGGCCTACCTGTCCAAAGAAAGGATACGTTGACAGTCAGGGTACATTCTCCCCTCTCTGCTACCTGCGAGCCATGTTGCTGAACACTGCATTTGGGGTTGATAGGTTCCTCTTGGAAAGCACTTCACTCCAAACAATGAAAGTTTAAGTTGCTCATTACTACCCACATTGCCCACTTCATCACAGCACCCTGCCTCTACCTGTACCTGTTACACAATGCCCTTACTAAAGGCTCTCGAGCTGTCAGGTACAGTGAGATATGCAGATTAAGGATTCCTTGGAACAATAGAATCCCTGCAACTACGCACATTTAGCTCGGCCAATCCACCTAACCTACACATCTTTGGAGTGTGGCAAAAACCAGAGCATCCAGAGGAAACCCACATAGACACGGGGAGAATGTGCAGGCTACATATAGACAGTCACCCAAGGCTGGAATTGAACCCTGGTCCCTGGCGCTGTGAGGCAGCAGTGCCAACCACTGTGCCACCATAGCTAAAGGAGCACAAGACTGCAGGCAGGATTCAAATCCCTGAGAAGAGCAGGGACAGAGGGGAATCCAGCAACAATCCATCAGTCATCATGCTTTTTGAGGCCCAGCACCAACATGACTTGTGTCAGGGTGTGTTCCGTATTTTAAGATGCAGAAGGATTGTTAGGACAGTGAAAGCTATCTGAATTGTCTTCAGAGTAGCTTCGAGTCCTTTTACAAGGGAGTTAACAGGGTTTGTCAATAGTGTTTTTGTGGGAATGTCCTGTTTTTACAAGTTTCACCTGGCTTACAGTCATAATTAAATAAATCTCTGGTCCACTTTCACAAACAATTCCACAATAATTCGGGGTGCTGCACATCCCTGGATTGACTCGAATCAATCAGCAATCTGGATTTAGACAGGACGTTAATAAAATATACAATCAGCATTCAACAATTCTCTTTACAAAATATCTTTCCTCAACAACCAGAACAAGATCTCTGCAGCAGAACAGATACAGAATTCCTTTCAACAACTACATTTAAAAAACCCCTACAAAACATACAATGATGTTGCTATCACAGGGCCCCTTACAGAAACATTCATCCATACTTTACTAAACCTCACCATTCTCTCTCAATGTGGTCAATCCGAAAACTGAACTGAAAATAAAAATACAAGGTGGAGTCATTTCATTGCCGTCCCAGTAACAGATATTTAAGGTTAAAGGTTATGGTGAGCGGGTGGGTAAGTGGAGCTGAGTCCGTGAAAAGATCAGCCATGATCTTATTGAATGGCGGAGCAGGCTCAAGGGGCCAGATGGCCTACTCCTGCTCCTAGTTCTTATGTTCTTATATTTATTAAATCTGGATGCATATTCACACTGTGGCATGTTCAACATGGGCACAGGATATTAGCCCTTTGACATTCCAAGGTCCTTTGTTGCTTTGATCACACAAATCCAAGATTTAATTCATGAACATCTGAAAACAATAGCGCACTGTAGATTTTTAAACTGACGCTTTACAAAGAGCAAAGTGGACAGACCTTTTCCTGCGATGAATTGTCCTCAATCTCTATTTTCTCCTGCTCTGCCCTAACTGGGTTGGGAGTTGTTTGTTTTAATTGGAAAACTGCACAGGTCATTGTTACTAAAAGTGAGTGATTTAAACAAAGGAATTACAGACCAGCGCATCCCAAGATCAGTTCTCAGGGAACAAGTCCAGTCTATGATTAAGCAGAGAGTTACTGAAGAAAATATTCAGCTGATTACAGAGAGCCAGCATGGATTTGCAGGCGACACGGTGGCACAGTGGTTAGCACTGCTGCCTCAACAGGGACCCGGGTTCGATTCCCGGCTTGGGTCACTGTCTGTGCGGAGTCTGCACGTTCGCCCCATGTCTGCATGGGTTTCCTCCGGGTGCTCCGGTTTCCTCCCACAGTCTGAAAGTAGTACTAGTTAGGTGGATTGGCCATGATAAATTCTCCCTCAGTGTAACCCGAACAGGCGCCGGAGTGTGGCGACTAGGGAATTTTCACAGCAACTTCATTGCGGTGTTAATGTAAGCCTACCTTGATTTGACTTATTGTCACATATGTTAGTATACAGTGAAAAGTATTGGTTCTTGCCTGCTAAACAAACAAAACATACCGTTCATAGAGAAGGAAAGGAGAGAGTGCAGAATGTAGTGTTACAGTCATAGCTAGGATGTAGAGAAAGATCAACTTAATGCGAGGTAGGTCCATTCAAAAGCCTTCTGGCAGCAGGGAAAATAAAAAAGTTCACCTGATGAACCTGATTAGATTTTTTGTGAAGAGGTGACTAAGATCTCGGATAAGTGGATGTCTATGGATATTATTAATACGGATAAGGCATTTGATAAAGTCCCTCATAAGAGACTGTTAGCCAAAATTGAAAGTCATAGAATTAAAGATAAGTGATTGATCTGATAGGCTGAGCGACAGGAGACAGAGATTAGGGATAATGGGCAGGTATTCTCATTGGCAGGGTGTGATAATGATGTCCTACAAGGCCCTGTGCTGGGGCCTCAGCTATTCGCTGTGTTCATTAATATTTCCATTGCAGAAAGCCACGTATACAAATGGCTGATGACAGAAAGACTGGTGAAATTGTAAAATTATTGATAAAGTGAACAAACAAAATTGTAGGAAATGGATTGCAGTGTCGGCAAGTGTGGGGCCATCCACTCTGAATGTAAAATGGACAGATCAGGGGGCTTACAAAATGGTAAAAGGTTCAAAACTGTGGAGGTCCAAAGAGACCTGGGGGATCCAGGCACACAGATCATTAAAATGTACAGTTACAGAAACTAGTTAAAGAGGTGAATAGAATGCTTCCCTTTATATCTGGAGACCAGAATACAAGGGGGGCAGAAGTTTTCTTCAGTGACACAAAGCCCTGGCTGGAGCACACCTGGAGTTACTGAGAGCAGCTCTGGGCTCCGCACCCGAGGAAAGATATACTGGCCTTGGAGGGATTTAGCACAGATTTACCAGAATGAGACCGGGACTCCCAAGGGTTAGGCTGCAAGAATTGAGAAGGATAAGTGGTGGTTTGATTGAAGATTTAAAGAGATTAGTGGGAACAGAGAGGATAGAGAGAGAGAAAAACTATTCCCACTGGCGGGGGAGTCTGGGAGTAGGGAGCAGAGTCTAAAAGATTCGAGTCAGACTTTCCAACAGTGAAATTAGGAAAAAGTGGTAAAAGTTGGGAACTCTCTTTGGCAAACAGTAATTAATGTTAATTCAGCTGTTAGTTTAAACTGAGATAATTTAGTTTGTCCAAAGGTATTAAGGGATAGGGGGCAAAGGTGAAATATGAGAGTTGGATCAGCTCCACAAGACCATAAGACATAGGAGCAGAATTAGGCCACTCGGCCCATCGAGTCTGCTCCACCATTCAATCATGGCTGATATTTTTCTCATCCCCATTCTCCTGCCTTTTCCCCATAACCCCTGATCCCCTTATTAATCAAGAACCTATCTATTTCTATCTTAAAGACACTCAATGATCTGGCCTCCACAGCCTTCTGCGGCAAAGAGTTCCACAGATTCACCACTTTCTGGCTGAAGAAATTGCTCCTCATCTCTGTTTTAAAGGGTCGTCCCTTTAGCCTGAGGTTGTGCCCTCTGGTTCTAGTTTTTCCTACTAGTGGAAACATTCTCCCCCCCGTCCACTTCATCCAGGCCTCGCAGTATCCTGTAAGTTTCAATAAGATCCTACCTCATCCTTATAAACTCCAATAAGTACAGACCCAGAGTCCTCAGCCGTTCCTCATACGACAAGCTCTTCACTGCAGGGATCATTCTTGTGAACCTCCTCTGGACCCTTTCCAAGGCCAGCACATCCTTCCTTAGATACAGGGCCAAAATACTGTTCACAATACTCCAAATGGGGTCTGACCAGAGCCTTATACAGCCTCAGAAGTACATCCCGATCTCTCAATGTAGTACAGGCTGTTCCTGCTGGGCTGGAGGGTCTGAGGATCCCGTACCTTTGCAAAGTGAAGGTTTCTGCCCCCACACTTCAGATTGAGGGCACTGAGGACAACTAACTCAACCCCAAAGCTGCAAAGCTCAGCTGGGACCAGCAATCAATCCTGGAGCCTCTCAGTCTGTGCGGATTTGTGCTGCTCTGTAGCTCAGGGCTGCTCCAAACAAGCACTGTCCTCGGAAGGGTGAACATGCCAGCACTCCAGGCCAGTTAGTGTTTACCTTCATATCAACAGGGACACAGCTTGGGCCAGTGCTGTCACTGGGTTTTATTAACTATATTCAGTCCAATCCCATTTAAAGGGTTGAGATACAAAGGGACACAACATTCCAGGGAGTGTGTGACCATAGAAAGCATCGCTTCCACACTTCTGCATTCATCAAGTTGCCCCTGGCTACACGGAAAGTCCACCTGTTACACAGCTCAAACACAACTCAAACCGATCACAGTAACATCTCCAATTGTACTACTGGATGTTCAAGTGAGGAGACTCAAAATTCTACATCCTGGTGACATTGGAGCACGAGTGGAGAGCGGGTGGGGGGGCTAATGAACCGCACTGACACCCCTAGCGCAGAGAGGGTGCTACATTGCCATCAATTTTCAGGTAAGACGTTAAAAAATGGCTTGGTCTATTTTCATGGGTAGCTAGGAAAGATTGTGGGGTAAAACTTGCAGAAAAACAGGAAACCTGCCCACCATCATGCAACCAAAATCGCCTATCCATTTCATTGTTGTTTGTGGGATCTTACTGTGCCCAATTGAGTACAATATAAATTGTGGTGTGTACATGAAGTGCTTAGGAATCTGTCTGAGATGTATGTGAAAGTCCTGTCAGTGAGGGTTATCGGGTAGGTAATGAGGGACAATCTGTCTGAGTGCTTCATTACATCACATGACACAGCTGGGAACCCTCTGCAATGCAAACATCTGGAGAGTGTACCGGAAACCAGGGAGGGGGTTGAGGCTGTTTTTATTACTTTGATGGGATGCGGGTATCATTGGCAAGGCCAATGTTTATTGCCCTCCACCAACTACCCATTTTAGAGGCAATCACATCGCTGGGAGTCTGGAGTCACATGTAGGCCAGACCAGGTAAGGACAGCAGATTTCCTTCCCTAAATTAGTGTACCGGATGGAGTTGTTTTTTACAATCGACAATGGTTTCATGATCACCATTACCGAGGCTAGCTTTATATTCCAGCTGTTTCGGTGGGATTTGAACCCAGGTCCTCAGAGCTTTGCTTCTGGATTCCTAGCCCAGTGACAGCACAGCCTCTTTGGAGCAGTTTATCAAAGGGACTCCGTGTCTATTAGCAGCTGCATGATTGTGATCAAGTTCCGATCAGATGGGTTCTCACTTATTGCAATTGCCACATGCAAACAGGAGGTGCAGTGGCTGAGAATGGGAGGCAGGCACAGTCAGTGACAAAGAGACAAAGACAGCAGACAGACAAAAACCAAAAGCAAAGGATTTCTGTGCACTGGACAGAAACGGCTGTAAAAGGCCAGAATGTTGCCCTCTACATGGAAACGGGGTGATTGTGGGCAGGCCTGGATAAGGAGACAGTATTATAATACTGCAATCTGGCTCCAAACTACTTCACTTCCACAGCGAACAACTTTTATTTCTAAACTGAATTCAATTCTGAGGCTCTGATGGGATTTGAACTGACAATCTCCCGTAACAAAACCACTACACTCCTGTAAAATGAAAGCACCGCGGCTGAAACAGAGCCAGCCACGCAGAGAGAAAATAATAGCTTAGTGTTTCAAACAAGAACCCCTGTCAGACCCCAAGACCCCGCCACCCCACTCTCAGACTCACATTATGGTTACAAGGCAAGTAGGCTGTTCCCTAGGCTAAGCAGGGCAACTGTGCACAGCTTGTAAAGAAGGGGCTGCCCACAATGTTATTGTGCTTTGTCTGCTTCAGATATTGTCTGGACTGCTTTGCATTTCCATTCGTCAGTCTAATCATCGCTTCTAAAGTCAATAACCCAATACTCAAGAGTGTCAAACCATAACCTCCACCTTATAATCTTCTCACCCAATAAACCAACCGGGGTGAAACTGCATCCTTGCTAGCTCCGTACTGAAACCCACAGCCCTTAGCGCAGCCACAAAAGATTAGAGGGAGATGGGAAAGAGATTGAACGGATGTGGGGCAGGGGGTAGATACCAAGCAGCAAGCGTAACCCCGCATTTAATGGGTGCCTTCCTTGATTGGTGAGAGTGTCTTTAGCTTCTGCACAGTCCGTTTTACCAACTGCTGTTTTTCTCAGTCCTTCAGAAATTTGAATACTTTCCAGACACAGACCACTGGACAGCAGAAATATACACTTTTTAAAAAATTAAATTAAAATAGACAATTCAAAGTAAAACACCTTTCCATAAAATTTCCCAGGTGTTGACACTTGCCATCCCTGCTCCCTCCTACTGCCCCATGCTGTTCGACTCCTGCCCAGATCCAGTGTTTTCAGTGAACGGTGGGTGCCCGTTATCAGAGAAAGAATGCGCGTGCTCAAGAAACAAATCCTTTAAGACACTCAGCTCCTTGCTGAGCAGTTTGATTTTTGCTTCCAGACGCTCATTCTCCTCTTTCAGCTCATTAACTCTCTGCTGCGTGTCCTGGGCTTTCTGTTTGCTCTTTAATCGGCTTTTACGCACGGCCATGTTGTTGCGTTCCCGCCGCTGCCGATATTCCTCACTCTCCTTGCTGTAGCCGGCATTCTTCTTGCTTTGTTTACTTGGTGCCATGGCCTTGCCAGCCCCCGAGGGACTGAGCGGATGGAGCTGCGGGACTTGCTGCGAGTCCACGCTGGCACCACTGCTGTTGGTCTGGAGCTGCACTCTGCTCACTCCATTCTGACCTGTGCTCTCTTTGGGGTGACTGGAAATGACAGACTGCGCACTCATTTGGGTCAACGATCCCCTTGATGCTCTGGATTCTCTTCACGATGGGTTTATGAAGTGTCGAGTATTGCAAAGTGGGAGGAACGTCCCCCCAGAGTAACAGCGCCACGCAGGAAATCCACACAACCTAAAAACAAGAGAAGATAAGTGACTGCACAGAAACTGACAAAACTCAGACAAACACACAAACAGGCAGAAGTAACCCATTCGGCCCCTCAAGCCCAGCTCCACCATTCTGTAAGATCATGGTTGGTCTGTTAGTGTTTCAAATGCCACATGAACACCTAACCCGATAACCTTTCATTCACTGGCCTAACGATATATCTACCTCCAACTTAATAATCTTAAATGGTTCCACCTCCTTCTGAGGCAGAGTGCTTCAAATTTACACAACACTCAGAAAAATAATCTCCTCATCTCTGTCCTATAAAGGTGACCCCTAACCGTGCTCCCTAGTTCTGGACTCCACCACAAAAGGAAGCATCATTTCAACATCCACTTTGTCAAGATTGATCAGGATCTTACATACGCCAATCAAGTCGCCCCTCACTCTTCTAAACTCTAGTGGAAACAAGCTCATAAAACAATCCACTTCAGGATTCAATCCAGTAAAACCTCCTCAAACTCCGCCAATGCATTTACATCCTTCACTGTCACTGGGTCAAAATCCTGGAACTCCCTCCCTAACAGCACTGTGAGTGTACCTACAATATATAGGTTACAGCAGCTCAAGAAAGCAGCTCACCACCACCTTTAAGGGTAGTTAGGGATGGGCAATAAATGTTAGCCTAGCCAGTGACCCCCACACCCTAATAAATATAAACACACAAATTCCCAGATCCCTCTGTTCCTGCACACTCTTCCCAACTGTTCCATTAAGTCTATATTGCCTCTTCCAACCCCTTCTGCCAAAATGCATCATCTCTCACTTTGCTGCATTAAATTCCACCAGCCGCGTGTCTACTCTTCCTGCTAGCTGTCTACATCCTGTTGCAGTCTATTGGTGTCACCCTCACTGTCTGCCATATCTACAAGTTTGACATCATTGGTAAATTGAAATCTTATTCTGCATGCCAACATTCATTGACTTATATTAAAAGCAATGGTCCGAGCACTGACCCACAGGGAACAATGGTCCGAGCACTGACCCACAGGGAACAATGGTCCGAGCACTGACCCACAGGGAACAATGGTCCGAGCACTGACCCACAGGGAACAATGGTCCGAGCACTGACCCACAGGGAACAATGGTCCGAGCACTGACCCACAGGGAACAATGGTCCGAGCACTGACCCACAGGGAACAATGGTCCGAGCACTGACCCACAGGGAACAATGGTCCGAGCACTGACCCACAGGGAACAATGGTCCGAGCACTGACCCACAGGGAACAATGGTCCGAGCACTGACCCACAGGGAACAATGGTCCGAGCACTGACCCACAGGGAACAATGGTCCGAGCACTGACCCACAGGGAACAATGGTCCGAGCACTGACCCACAGGGAACAATGGTCCGAGCACTGACCCACAGGGAACAATGGTCCGAGCACTGACCCACAGGGAACAGCAGAGTTCTCCAGTCTGGAAAATAACCATTTACCACCTCTCACTGTTTTCTGTCCTTAAGGTAATGTTTTAATCCAAGTCGACACTGACTTTCTCTTCTATAAAACCTCAGTTTTGTTAGCCTGTTTTCTATGGGGATGCGGTGGGTAATCCCAATGTGGATATTGTGTGACGATTCTGGCAACACCACCACTGAGAATTCAAACCAATGAGGACTGATTAGAGAACCAAGCCCAATAAACGAGGGAACCTGTGGAAGAAACCGGGAAAGTCAGCATGGAAACTGCAGGTTTCCTAACTCAACCAGCTGACTAGTGTGTTCAGGGACCATTCCACACACACCACCATCACCCACTGCTGCCCAGCTCCTCGCTCTCCACCTCCACCCCCCCCCCCCCCACCATCCCACACACACCACCAAGATCACTGCCACTCCCCACCACCCCCATCCCACACACACCACCAAGATCACTGCCACTCCCTGCTCCCCACCCCCCCATCCCACACATACCATCACCACCCCACCTACCCCCCCCCCCCCCACCCCTATCTGCTCCCCACCCAGATTCCAAGACAACAGACGCTGTTGGCAGAGGAGACAGATAACAGCTCGCTACGATTTAAACGAAAAGGACAAAGCTGAACCTTTTCAAGGTATTAGTATCAGTTACTTACAATGCACAATTCTGCTAAACACACCCCGTCCCAAAGAAGAGTGTAAAAGCTTTAAGCACACATTTGATTTAATTCTACTGCTTCAGAAACAAGCATGATGCAGGACCTGGAGCATGTGGCATATTAGTCAGTACAGTAATAGATCAGCAATGGTCAATACGCACAATGTTAGCTGATGTTTAATCAGCTAGTCACTGACAGCATCACCAGAACGCAATCGAATATCTCTCAAAGATGGAATATCACTGCACCAGGTACCGGTTTCAATCACTTTTCTTTATTCATTCATGGCATTTACTTCCCCATCCCTTGAGGGGGCAGCTGACAGTCAACCACATTGCTGTGGATCTATCTGGAGTCACATGTAGGCCAGACTAGGTAAGGACGGCAGATTTCCTTCCCTAAAAGACATTAGTGAACCAGATGGGTTTTTACAACAATTGACAATGGTTTCATGGTCATCAGTAGATTCTTAATTCCAGGTATTTATTGAATTCAAATTCCACCATCTGCTGTGGTGGGATTTGAACCCAGGTCCCACAGCATTACCCTGGGTCTCTGGATTACTAGCCCAGTGACGATACCATTGTCCCACCACGTCCCCTCGGAGTTAAGAGTTACTGTGCAGACCATTTTTCAGTGACAGTAATGTAGAGACTACAAGCAATGCACCTTCTAGAACAAAGAACAAAGAAAATTACAGCACAGGAACAGGCCCTTCGGCCCTTCGGCCCTCCAAGCCTGCACCGACCATGCTGCCCGACTGAACTAAAACCCCCTACACTTCCGGGGACCATATCCCTCTATTCTCACCCTATTCATGTATTTGTCCAGACTCTCCTTAAAAGTCACTATCGTATCCGCTTCCACTACCTCCCCCGGCAGCGAGTTCCAGGCACCCACCACTCTCTGTGTAAAAAATCTGCCTCCTTTAAAACATCTCCTTTAAACCTTGCCCCTCGCACCTTAAACCTGTGCCCCCTAGTAATTGACTCTTCCACCCTGGGAAAAAGCTTCTGACTATCCACTCTGTCCATGCCCCATAGACTCTGAACTAAGACAGCAATTGTTAGAGTTTCACTCGTCACTCGCTGGAATTTTGAAAATATGTTTCAGTCGCTGCTTTTTAATATTGAGAAATGAGAATCTTCAATAAATCAAAACAAACCACCCAAACCGCAGGCCCAGAGAGAGAGATCACTGCTCCGATAGCGAGGCAGATCTCAGCAAGAACGAGACGGAATTACCAAATCAGGGGAACAAACAGGAACAAAGCCACCTTCAAAATCAACTTTCCTCCTCATCCTCCTGCCAATTTTCTACCCTCTTCTGCAGCAGGTGACAGCTTGACGCTGGGGTGTGACCAACGCCTCCCCCCTCCCCCGGCTACAATTCGCTAACTCGGCACAGACCAGTTTCTAAGTTGGGGTTCTGCTGTCTCTTACCTCGGCAGGCGGGACGGGGTGTGGGTGGGTGCCGCACAGTCAGAGGGTCAGCGCTGAGGGGGTGCCGCACTGTCAGAGAGTCAGCGCTGAGGGGGTGCCGCACTGTCAGAGAGTCAGCGCTGAGGGGGTGCCGCACAGTCAGAGGGTCAGCGCTGAGGGGATGCCGCACAGTCAGAGGGTCAGTACTGAGGGGGTGCCGCACTGTTGGAGATGCTGTCTAATGCACAAACTTTGAACCAAAGACCGATTTGTCCTCATACGCCATGGCATTTTCAGACGAGAGCATTGGTTTTCTGGGCCAATATTTATCCATTCACAAACCTAAAACAGATCATCTTGTCATTTTTCTCATTGCGGTTTCTGGGAGCTTGCTACGTACAAATTCGCTGCCATGTTTCCTAAGTTCCAACAGTATCTACACTTCCAAAGCACTTCACTGGAAGGTGGTACAGAAATGAGAGTCTTTGCAACAGGGACGTATCACCGTGTTGTGTACAGAAGGCAGTATAGTCACGGTGTTATGCTCTTATTTTCTATATTCTTGTTGCTCCTGTCAGCTCCAGGTCCACCCCCTACACATTGTTCCTCCTCCATAACCTCAGGATGTCGAAATCAAGGCTCCAACCTGTTCCTTCCCGAGACCTCAAACTGTTCCCCTCCCACCATCATCATTCCTCCAACAGCGTTTAAAACCCCAAACCAGGCGCACCTTACCACCACCTCCCCATGTCTCAGTGTTTACTCTTCTCAATCTCCGTGTCATACTGAGGCTGCACCGTTCAGTTGGGTTACTCAATATTACCAGCGTGAAATGGTCTACACCCTGGATCAGTGGAGTAAAGGTCGGGCGGGCGGGGCAGTCACATTTCAGAGTAAATCTGAGCAACAGCACAAAACCCCAACAGTTTATCACTCCACCATTGGTGACCTCGCCTTCAACTACCTGGAGCTGAATCTCTGCAATCCCCTCCCTAAAGCTCTCTCCATCTCTCAGACACACCCTAAAATTCACCACTAACCAAGCATTCAGCCCGAGACTTCCCTCGTTGGCTCACTGATAATTCTGTCTTTGAATAATGTTGCTTTGCGGCACCATGGGATAGTCGGTGAGATTCGAGATACTTTATAAACGCGAGTTGCAGAAAAGGGAAGATTAAAAATCACAGAGAGACAATAATTCAACTTAAAAATAAAACAGAAAATGCTGGAAAGTTTCAGCGGGTCTGACAGTGTCTGTGGGGAGAGAATAGAGCCAATGTTTCGAGACTGGATGACCCTTTGTCAGAGCAGCTTGAATCAGGCTGCTGTTCTTGGATTTCAGGGCAGCATTCTCCCATTGGAAAGGAGTCACACAGTTTCAATGCTGTTCCATGCATAGAGTCGAATACTCGGTGGCTGCATGGTCAAAATCAGACTGTAAAATGTTCTGGAGCAAGTATTTCACACACGTTCCATTACTGCACTCTCTCAGAAACCGCAGTTAGAAGCTCACAAGCTTGTTACTGCTCACTGGTCTTCATTTGCTCCACCTTAGAAAATAGGAGCAAGAGCAGGCTATTCAACCCTTCGAGATACAGCACCCCTGCTGTTACTATTGACCGAGAGCTCAGCTACTGAACCATGGACCTCTCCAAGGCCACCAGCGTGTAGTCTGTAACACTGGCCATCTCCACTACTCCATCCACAGCTTATATACCCATCCCCGCCGTCTCTCACCCTATCTCTGAAGTTCACCCAAAACTGTTGCCTTTAACCTAACTCGCAGTCAGTGTTTACTCATCACCCTGAGCTCACTGATCTGCATTCACTGCCAGTCCAATTCTAATCCTTGTCTCCATATCCCTCCCCATCTTTGTAACTTCTTGAACACAAGGATGAGAATTTTACTAACATGGCACAGAATCACCCCGACAGCAGCTTGGCAGAGCCAGACGTGATTCTTTTCACTCGTTCAGACCCACACAACATTTGGGAGGAGAGATGGCAATCTCATGGGTTTGTGTATTCAATACAATTAAAGTAATTCTTGCAGCTCCAGTAATACAGTTACTGAGTGAAAAAAGAACAACAAGAGAAAAACAGGTAGACACATTGCGGCTGTTTCAGCTAGATAAAATAAGTGACAGCCATTCTCTGGTTCATTCAGGTCAATGCAGAGTCAAGCTGCCTGGTTTAAATTTCAAGCAATGTTTGGCAGTTAACTGTCAGTCAACATCAACTGGTACAACCTCCATGGCAACTACTCTACAAATCAAATTCTATCGACAATGAATCAGCACTCCCTTCTCATGCAGTATAAATTTGCTGTTTTCCTTTACATTGGTATTCTTGCAAAATGTCCTGATGAGTGCAAGTTGAAAAGCTTCGACAAAATGTCTCCCTTTTCTGCACTGGTCGGTTATATCTACCCTGGCTGTTTTGTGGATAGAACTGAGCAATTTTCCACACAGTCGATAGGACAGGTGTTAAAACCACAGCTTGACCACTCTAACATTCCTGTTCCAGCAGCACCGTTGCTGCGTCCAGTGCACTCAGCCACTTGTTAATGTTACATAGAACATAGAACATTACAGCGCAGTACAGGCCCTTCGCCGACCAGTGGTACCAATCTAAAGCCCCTCTAATCTACACTATTCCAATATCATCCATACGAGTGGACCAATTCGGCTGAACATGTCATGTATTATTTATGGAAATCTCAGTGTCATCACTGGTAAAGCTGTACCCACCCCAGCACTTAACTGTCAGAATACAACACAAGCCGTGATTGTAATGGGCTGTATTTGGCTAGTTTGACACTGGTCAAGGTGGCAGGATACACTCACACTGTGGTCCAACAGCGAGCTAATTATAACAAATTGTGAATTTAACACCCCACCCCCAACCAGATCCCAAATTCGGCAAGGTCCAATTTGCTGTTGTTGGAAGTTACTGGTATAGCTTTGATAGTCTGACTGAGCCAGATGCTTCCCTTCCTTAATGAATGGCACTTCACAGAAGGTCTCTCGGAGCTGAATCCTGTTTGGTGAGTCTGTGATGTGGAGATGTCGGCGTTGGACTGGGTTAAACACAGTAAGAAATCTCACAACACCAAGTTAAAGTCCAACAGGTTTATTTGGTAGCACAAGCCACCAGCTTTCAGAGCGCTGCCCCTTCGTCAGGTGGGTGGGAGTTCTGTTCACAAAACAGGGCATATAAAGACACAAACTCAATTTACATAATAACGGTTGGAATGCAAGTCTTTACAGGTAATCAAGTCTGGTGAGTCTGTGACAGCCCAGTGTTGCCCTAATTGGCCCAAATTAGTGCCAAGGTGCCATGCCAAAGAGAAGGGTCATGAATCTGACTCTCTGCCCTTCCAGCAGTGCTTTGCAATGGCTTGTTTTAAAGCCAATGGTAGTTTGAACTAAAAACTCAAGATGTTGGATACACTCAACAGGTCTGGCAGCATCTGCGAAGAGAGAAATAGGATAACTTTGAGTCCAAATGAGCCTTCTAAAGAACTGACAGGAAAAATTTGCAGAATTACAGAGTTGGAAAGGGAGTGGGGGAGATGAGGCAGAATAGAAGAACAGGGATAGGTCAGGGAAAAGGAGAGGCTGACAAAGGTGTCATGGGCATAGACAAAAGGGTTGTTAAAGCTGCCAGCAAGGTTAGCCTAACATCGTGCTGGAGTTGGTGGACATAGTGGAGGATGATCCTTTGAATGCAGAGGCTGGTGGGGTGAAAAGTGAGGGCAAGGAGGATCTTGTAATTGTTCTGGGGGAGGGAGGGAAAGGGGTGCGGACAGAGGTGTGGGATGTGGGTCAGAGACAGCTGAGACTACTCGTTATATGAATTGTTCATAGAACATTGAATGATGCAGCTCAGCATGAGGCATGGACACGTGACGCAGGAATGTGCGTGAGGAACGAACGCGTGACGGTAGAATGTGCATGAGACATGGACATGCAACTTTGGAATGTGCGCGTGACATGGACACGTGACATTGCAATTTGCATTAGACATGGACATGTGACATTGGAATGCATGTTAAACATGGACACGGTACATTGTAACATGCATTAGACGTGGCACATGACAAAGTGAGCTTGTAACGTGCATTAGATATGGAAATATGACATTGCCATGAACTGATTTTAATTTCTGTTAAGCGGAGTTAGATTGTTGCAATTTCAGATCTCAAGGGGAAAAGGGGGATGGGAACCTCATGAGAAACTTAAGGCTTGGAAACTTTTAAAAATATAACACCACAATATAGACACCAGCCTTTACAAATACTTAAATTTAACCATTTCTTGCCACTCAGTTTTACTGCACTAACATTTTAAATGAACCTTTCAATTATTTTATTGCACTATCACCATGTACAGCAACAAACTCTATTCTGATGCACACAAACACATCTTTAAAATAGAATCGTAGAGGATTACAGCATGGAAACAGGCCCCTCGGCCCAACTTTTCCATGCTGCCCAGTTTTTAACCACTAAGCTAGTCCCAATTGCCCACATTTGGCCCATATCCCTCTATACCCATCATACCATGTAACTGTCTAAATGCTTTTTAAAAGACAACATTGTACCCACCTCTACGACTACCTCTGGCAGCTTGTTCCAGACACTCACCACCCTCTGTGTGGAAAAAATGGCCCTTCTGGACACTTTTTTATATCTCTCCCCTCTCATCTTAAACCTATGCCCTCTAGTTTTAGACTCCCCTACCTTTGGGAAAAGATATTGACTATCTAGCTGATCTGTGCCCCTCATTATTTTATAGACCTCTATAAGGTCACCCCTCAGCCTCCGACGCTCCAGAGAAAAAAGTCCCAGTCTATCCAGCCTCTCCTTATAAACTCAATCCATCAAGTCCTGGTAGCATCCTAGTAATTCTTTTCTGCACTCTTTCTAGTTTAATAATATCCTTTCTATAATAGGGTGACCAGAATTGCACACAGTATTCCAAGTGTGGCCTTACCAATGTCTTGTACAACTTCAACAAGACGTCCCAACTCCTGTATTCAATGTTCTGACCAATGAAACCAAGCATGCTGAATGCCTTCTTCACCACTCTGTCCACCTGTGGCTCCACTTTCAAGGAGCTATGAACCTGTACCCCGAGATTTCTTTTCTCATTAACTCTCCCCAACGCCCTACCATTAACGGAGTAAGTCCTGCCCTGGTTCAATCTACCCAAATGCATCACCTTGCATTTATCTAAATTAAACTCCATCTGCCATTGACAAGCCCACTGGCCCAATTGATCAAGATCCCGTTGCAATCTTAGATAACCTTCTTCACTGTCCATTATGCCACCAATCTTGGTGTCATCTGCAAACTTACTAACCATGCCCCCTATATTCTCAAAATCATTAATATAAATGACAAATAACAGTGGACCCAGCACCGATCCCCGAGGCACACACTGGTCACAGATTTGAAAAACAACCCTCTACAACCACCCTCTGGCTTCTGTCAAGAAGCCAATTTTGTATCCAATTAGATACCTCACCCTGGATCCCGAGAGATTTAACTTTATTCAACAACCTACCATGCAGTACCTTGTCAAAGGCCTTGCTAAAGTCCATGTAGACATCGTCGACTGCACTACCCTCATCTACCTTCTTGGTTACCCCTTCAAATCACTCAATCAAATTCGAGAGACATGATTTTCCACTTAAAGCAATGCTGAATGTCCCTAATCAATCCTTGTCTCTCTAAATGCCTGTAGATCCTGCCTCAGAATACCCTCTGACAACTTACCCGCTACAGATGTGAGGTTCACTGGCCTGTCGTTCCCAGGCTTTTCCATGCAGCCCTTATTAAACAAAGGCACAACATTTGCCACTCTCCAATCTTCAGGCACCTCACCTGTGGCTGTCGATGATTCAAATATCTCTGCTAGGGGACACATAGTTTCCTCCCTAGCCTCCCACAACGTCCTGGGATATACTTCATCAGGTCCCGGGGATTTATCGACTTTGATACGCTTTAAAACTTACAGCACCTCCATCTCTGTAATATGTACGCTCCTCAAGATATCATTATTTATTTCCCCAAGTTCCCTAATATCCGTGCCTTTCTCAACAGTAAATACTGATGAGAAATATTCATTTAGGATCTCACCCATCTCTGTGGATCCGCACTTGGATGACCTTGTTGATTCTTAAGAGGCCCTATTCTCTCCCGAGTTACTCTTTTGTCCTTTATGTATTTGTAGAAGCTCTTTGGATTCTCCTTTGCCTTATCTGCCAAAACAATCTCATGTCCTTTTTGCCCTCCTGATTTCTCTCTCAACTCTACTCCGACACCCTCTATACTTTTCAAGAGATACACTTGGTCCCAGCTGCCTGTGCATGTCATGTGCCTCCTTCTTCTTGACCAGGGCCTCAATATCCCAAATCATCCAGGGTTCCCTGCTTCTACCAACCTTGCCCTTCACTCTGAAAGGAATGTACTTACCCTGAACCGTGGTTAACACTTTTGAAAGCTTCCCACTTACCAGCCGTCCCTTTGCCTGCTAACAGACTCCCCAATCAACTGCTGAAAGTTCCAGTCTAATATCAAAATTGGTCTTGTCCCCATTTAGAATTTTAACTTTTGGGCCAGACCTATCATACTCCATAGCTATCTTAAGACTAATGGAATTATGGTCACTGATCCCAAAGTGATCCGTCACTAACATTTCAGTCACCTGCCCTTCCTTATTTCCCAAGAGGAAGTCAAGTTTTGCCCCCTCTCTAGTCGGGCCATCCACATACTGAATGAGAAATTCCTCCTGAATACACTCAACAAATTTCTCTCCATCCAAGCTCCTAATGCTACAGCTGTCCCAGTCAATGTTGGGAAAGTTAAAGTCCCCGACTATTGCTATTCTTGAATTTGCTGCATTTTGAGGCTATATTTACTTACTTACAATTTTCAAAATTTAACCTCAAGAAAACTTCTATCATGAAAGTTATCGAACTTCCTCAGGAACCCAGAAACAGGATTTGGATCACGGTCCTCGTGAGATTAACCGCAGCTTGTTCTTGATCTGGTAACTTGGGCAGTAAACAGTTCAGCTCGCCTGCGTCGCTTACACCAGTATGATGTGGAAAAGCTGGTTCTTTTATACACTGGCCTCAGCTTCACCTGACCGGTATAGGATGCCTGAATCACTTCAAATAGACAATGAAATCAATGCCAAAGAGACAGGGCTGGTCTGAAACACCCACAATTCCTTGTCTATCCAGGAGAGTCACAAATCAGACAACACTTATCAGTGTAATGAGCTGGAAGAAAGGGGTTTAAAGTTTATTGCACGGGACAGACTGGGATCATTCTTGACCTATCAGTGATCCTAAAGTTAGGCTAACATCGAGCTGCATCGTGTCCACAGCGTCAGTCGATTAGACAGGCAGTGCACTGGATACAGTCGAGCTGTCGTGTGTTGGACACGAGGAAGTGGAGATGGGCTTTTTACCAGATGAAACTGGAGATCTGTATGATGATGGCTGTTTTGTCAGGAAGGTCAAAATCAGGCACAAGGGAACTTGAGAGAATTGTTCATTAGAACGGAAAGTGAAGAATTCTCATTTGAAACTAGAGTCTAAAATCAAAACAAAGGAAACTACCACAGTATGGTGGGTGAGTTGGCGAAGGTAGATTGGGGAACTTCAATAAAAGGCAGGATGGGAGAGGCAATGGCTAATATTTAAAGAACAAGTGTATTTATTGCAACAGGTATACTTTCTGGCACAAAAATATAAGAAAAACAACCCAAACACGGCGTACAAAACAAATTAAGGCTAGTATTAGATCCAAAGGGCAGTTCAGTATACAGCAAAGGAGGACCAAGAGATTGATGGGGGGGGGGGGGGGGGCGGGGGGGGTTGGAATAGAGAATGAGAGTAAATTTGTAAGTAATATAAAAGCAGACTGTAAAGGTTTCTACAAGTATATAAAAAGAAAAAGATTAGTGAAGACAAATATAAGGCCCTTACCGTCCAAGAGAGGAGAATTTATAATAGAGGACAAGGGATTTTAAACAACATTTTTGATAAAGTCCCACATAGGAGGCTCGTCTGCAAAATGAAAGCACATGGGATTGGGGGTAATATATTGGCACAGATTGAGGATTGGTTAGAAAACAGGAAATAGAGTAGGAATAAATGTATCTCTTTCAAAGTGATATGATGTGGAGATGCCGGCGTTGGACTGGGGTGGACACAGTAAGAAGTCTCACAACACCAGGTTAAAATCCAAAAGATTTATTTGGTAGCACGAGGTTTCGGAGCACTGTTCCTGCATCAGGATGAAGCTCATGATTCCATATAAACCTGTTGAACTTTAACTTGGTGTTGTGAGTCTTTTCAAAGTGATAGGCTCGTGGCGTCCCACAGAGAAATTGCTTGGTCACCGACTATTCACAATATACATCAATAATTAGGATGAAGAAACTAAATGTAATATTTGCCGATAACACAAAACGTGGTGGGAACGGGAGCGCTGGGAGCGGTGTGGAGGATGTTAAGATGCTTTAAGGCGATTTGGACAGGCTGAGTGAGTGGGCAAATACGTGGCAGATGCAGTATAATGTGGTTAAATGTGAAGTTATCCGCAACCTGCTAACTGACTCGAGATGAAGTCACAGGTTTCAACATTCCCCGGAAAATCTGGGCAACTCTCAACCACTTTGGACCAGGGGAGACATGGTCACTATCCATATCCACGCAAACACTACAAGAGGTTGCTAAGATTTTGTTCTGTCTTAGCTAGGAAGTGGGGTGCATCTTGACTACTTTAGCCAGCCTGATATTCAGCTGAAGGAAATTTGATCCATCATTGGCTTGAAGGCCAGAGATGTTGTTACTGGGGTCAGAAGAATGGTAGCGAGATTGAACATTGTACGTATGGAAGCTTCAGATAAGCAAGAGGGGAGGTCAAGCTTAAACCATTGAGGTACTTTAGCAATGACACTGTGAGAAAGCAAGGATAACTCAATGCTGGAGGTGCAGCATAGGCTGAGGGATGATCCACCGTTTATCCTTCAGCACTGCTGTCATCACACATCACAGTGACCAGGTGACATGTTCAAAAGATTTGCAATTACCAAACAACCAAAACAGTGCAAGTTCCCAGTGTAAAAAGACAGATCTCAGTGTTTGCAAGGCTGCAATCTTACCCTGGTGTCCTGATGATTATAACATGCATTTTATAATATGATCTGGGTCCTGCAGTTTGTGCTCCCAAAAACAGACAAAGGGAAACACAGTTCACTACATTTCACTCACTTCAAACTGAGTCCATCAGTAATGGTCCTGAAACCATCAGCATTTCACCCTGCCTCTAACTATCCTCTCCGAACACTCAATTTCAGCAACAACGGGAAACTACGCTGTTTCACTTTTAACACTGAAATGTGATGTACCCAATCTGGTAACAACACACAATCACACAGAGTCACTGATCTAACTGCGCAGGACATCAAACCCAGAAGAAATTTCTCCTCACCTCAGTTCTAAAAGGTTTACCCCTTATCCTCAAACTATGACCCCTAGTTCTGGGCTCCCTCACCATTCGGAACATTCTTTCTGAATCTGTCCTGTCTAACCCTGTTAGAATTTTATAAGTTTCTATGAGATCCCCTCTTACTCTTCTAAACTCCAGTGAATATAATCCTAACCGATTTAGAACATAGAACAGTACAGCACAGAACAGGCCCTTCGGCCCACGATGTTGTGCCGAGCTTTATCTGAAACCAAGATCAAGCTATCCCACTCCCTATCATCCTGGTGTGCTCCATGTGCCTATCCAATAACCGCTTAAATGATCCTAAAGTGTCTCACTTCACTATCACTGCAGGCAGTATAGAACATAGAACAAATTTAGTCTCTAATGTCAAGTAACGAGGCAGCAATGTAGCTGGACTAGTGATCCAGAGACACAGGGTATTGCTCTGGGACCCGGGTTCAAATCCCACCAGGACAGATGGTTAAATTTGAATTCAATAAAAATCTGGAATTAAAAGTCTAATCATGATCATTGTCGATTGTTGTAAAAACCCATCTGGTTTCTTTTAGGGAAGGAAATCTGCCGTCCTTATCTGGTCTGGCCTACATGTGACTCCAGAGCAATGGGGTTGATTCTTATATGCCTTGCGACATGGCCGAAAAAGCCACTCAGTTCAAGGGCAATTAGGGATGGACAATGTGTGCTGCCCTTGCCAATGGTGTTCACATCCCATGAGTAAAAAAACCACAACATTAAAGTACGCAAGTGTAAATGTGAATTAGCTGAAGGTGTGATGATGATAGTTTAGTGAGCACAGTGCACACACTGATAACATCACTGTGCAGGTACCAAATGTCACTGATCACTGTCTCACTAAACACCCAGAAATGATGCAACAACCAGCAATTGTTTCCATCAGCAAGTATCAAAGATACTGGAGCACTCTCAGTTCCCAGATAAACCCAGCCTGTCCCCCAGCACTCCCCTCCTCGCTCTGAACTTAACACCGATCACTTCAAGGCTTCCAATCTAATCTCAGGACAAGTTTTAAAAATGCAGCAACGTCATTCTGAAGAATTTGACGTCATTTGAATTTCTCAAACACAGCAGATTTGAGTCCTCCCGTATATTCATCTCTGGAATAGATACGTAAACTGCACCGTTTCTCCAACTGACTGATGTTCAATTAACCGCGAGTACCAGCTAGTCCCAGCTCATCATTTCAACAATATAGGACATCAGTATCACCACAACCAAGGGGCATAGCCAGCAATGCACGGATATAACACTGAGCATCGTGCCAGGCTATGATTAGCTTATAAATCACAAGAATAAAGCTTCACCCCTTCCCCAAAACCCTGGATTCGATTCTGTAAATCATATCATTCTTTAGTGAGGCCAAAGCTACATCGTACTCGAGGCGTAGTCTCACCAAAGCCCTGTAGAATTGTAGCAAGACTTCTTTATTCTAAAACTCTAACCTCCTTCCAAAAGACCATCATTCCAGATGTCTTTCTAATTGCTTGCTTGCTGACGTTAACTTTCAAGGGAACCCAAATCCTATCACTTACTCCTCTTTCATCATTTAAAAAAATATTTTGCTTTTCCATTCTTCCCAGCAAAGCCGATAATTCCACACTTCCCGACATTATATTCTCCCTTGCCCAATCGAAGCTGTCTATATCCATCGAGTGCCTCAAAACATAATCTACCCAAACACCAATTCCTAATGGTAACAAACATATCACTGTCATTGTAATAAATCTTCTTATACCCGCTCTTAGACATTCTTTAAATAGAGAATCTTGTACATCACCCGAGGGTGAAGCAGGAGCTTCAGGTTAATATCCCACCCAAAAGACGGTGCCTCGCGCACACAGACAGTGAAGCACTCCCTCGGTACTACACTGCAGAGCCAGCCAAGAATAGATGTGAAAGTCTCTGCTGTGGGTCTTGAACTCCTGCCTTCTGATCCAGAGGCAAGAGTACTAGAAACATAGAAAATAGGGAGCAGGAGGAGGCCATTCGAGCCTACTCCGCCATTCATTTTGATCACGGCTGATCATGAAATTCAATATCCTGATCCCCCCTTCCCCCATATCCCTTGGTCCCTTTAACCACAGCAGCGATGTCTGAAAGGAGCTGACACGGTACGTTATAGTGCTCTGTGCCCCAATTATAAAACTTAGAGCCCACATGCTTCTCAAGAAAGGTTTGTTTTTTACAGAATACTGAGAGATAAGGGTAGAAATTGCAGAGGAGTGATAATATGAAATAAAGGATACAATTCTAAAGGGCGTACAGGAGCTGAGGGACTGGGGATGTGCGCACATGAATAGTATTTTACACAGTAAAGGAATTAAGGGTTATGGTGAGCGGGTGGGTAAGTGGAGCTGAGTCCACTAAAAGATCAGCCATGATCTTATTGAATGGCGGAGAGGCTCGAGGGGCTAGATGGCCTACTCTTGCTCCTAGTTCTTATGGTCTTATAAACTGAAGGCGCGGTACAGGTTGAGAAGGTATAAAGGGATTCTGGGCTTTATAAATAGTGTTCCAGAGTATAAAAATAAGGCAACTATGATAACTATAAAACACTAGTTTGGCCTCAACTGGAATAGGTTAGGGAGCTGCATTTTAGGAATGATGCAAAGCCACTGAGGGAGAGTGCAGAAAATATTCATGAGAATGGTTCCTCGGACAAGGAACTTCAGCTATCAACATAGATTGGAAAAGTTCGGACTTGGTTCCTTTGAGAAAAGACGGCCAAGAGGAGATTTGATGGAAGAATTAAAATTCTTGAGGGGTCTCGACAGAGTGGGGCTAGAGGAACTATTTCCATTGGCGGAATGGTCAAGAATCAGGGAGTGTGCTAAAATAGAATGGGAAAAGCTCAGCAGTGACACGGGGAAATTTATTTTACCTGGCGAGTAGTTAGGGTCAGGAATGGACTGTTTTTGCATTCTGGGGGTAGGCTTTCAAAAGAGAATTGGATAAGCAACAAATACTAATGAATTTGCAGGATACAGGGAACGGGGTAGGGGAGTAGTACTAGCCAGGTAACTGTTAGAGAGCCAACAGAAATATCACAAAATCATACAGTGCAGATTAGGCCCTTTGGCCCATCAAATCTACACTGACAGACAAGAAACACCTGACCTCCCACCTAATCGATCTGCCAGCACTCGACCCATAGCCTTGAATGTTAAGATGTGTCAAGTGCTCATCCAGCTACTTTCTAAGGACGTGAGACACCCCGCCTCTACCACCCTCCCAGGCAGCACATTCCAGACCGTCACCACCCGCTGGGTAAAAAAGCTTTTCCCCACATTCCTCCAAACCTGCTGCCCCTCACCTTGAACTTGTGTCCCTTTATGACTGGCCCTTCAACTAAGGGGAACAGCTGCTCCTTATCCATTCTGTCCATGCCTCTCAATCTTGTACACCTCAAGTCACCCCCTCAGTCTTCTCTGCTCCAAGGAAAACAACCCAACCTATCCAACCTCTCTTCATAACTTAAATGTTCCATCCGAGGCAACAACCTGGTGAATCTCCTCTGCACCCACTCCAGTCCATCCCTCAAATCAGCCTCCCATCCATTGACTCTGTCTACACTTCCCACTGCCTCAGAAAAGCATTTTTGATTTGATTTAGTATTGTCACATCTATTAACATACAGTGAAAAGTATTGTTTCTTGCGCGCTATACAGACAAAGCATACCGCTCAGAGAGAAGGAAAGGACAGAATGCAAAATGTAGTGTTACAGTCATAGCTAGGGTGTAGAGAAAGAACAACTTAATACAAGGTAGGTGCATTCAAAAGTCTGACAGCAGCAGGGAAGCTGTTCTTGAGTCGGTTGGTACATGTCCTCAGACTTTTGTATCTTTTCCCCGACGGAAGAAGGTGGAAGAGAGAATGTCAGGGGAGCGTGGGATCCTTGATTATGCTGGCTGCTTTGCCAAGGCAGCGGGAACTGTAGACAGAGTCAATGGATGGAAGGCTGGTTTGAGTGATGGACTGGGCTACGTTCACAACTCTTAGTTTCTTTGTAGCAGGCAACATAATCAAGGATCCCACGCACCTCGGACATTCTCTCTTCCACTTTCTTCCATTGGGAAAAAGATACAAAAGTCTGAGGACATGTAAAACGACTCAAGAACAGCTTCTTCCCTGCTGCTGTCAGACTTGTGAATGG
Source organism: Mustelus asterias (assembly GCF_964213995.1). Taxonomy (NCBI): domain Eukaryota; kingdom Metazoa; phylum Chordata; class Chondrichthyes; order Carcharhiniformes; family Triakidae; genus Mustelus; species Mustelus asterias. Next base: position 1,908,035 of record NC_135804.1, on the reverse strand, counting down.
ACCTACCTCGTATTAAGTTGATCTTTCTCTGCACCCTAGCTAAGACTGTAACACTACATTCTGCTCTGTCCTTCTCTATGAACAGTATGCTTTGTCTGTATAGCGTGCAAGAAACAATACTTTTCATTGTATGCTAATACATGTGACAATAATAAATCAAATCAAATCAGTGCAATCACATCCTTCCTATAATGTGGTGACCAGAACTGTACACAGTACTCTAGCTGTGGCCAGAAGAGAAAATGCTGGAAAATCTCAGCAAGTCTGGCAGCATCTGTAAAGAGAGAAAAAAGCTGATGTTTCGAGTCCAGATGACCCTTTGTCAAAGCTACTGCCACTCTCGCTGTGGCCTCACCAAAGTTCTATACAACTCCAACGTGGCTTCCCTGCTTTTGTAATCTATACCTCGATTGATAAAGGCAAGTGTCCCATATGCCTTTTTCACCACCCTACTAACATGTCCTTCCATCTTCAGAGATCTGTGGACAAACATGCCAAGGTCCCTCTGTTCTACAGAACTTCCTAGTATCCTATTGTTCATTGAATACTTTGTCAAATTACTCCTTCCAAAGTATATCAGCTCACACTTTTCAGTTAAATTCCATCTGCAACTTGTCTGCCCATTTGACCATTCCGTCTATATCTTCTTGTAGTTCAAGGCACTCAGCCTCATTGTTAACCACCCGTCCAATCTTTGTGTCATCCGCAAACTTACTGATCCCACCTCCCACATAATCATCTATGGCATTTATATAAATGACAAATAATAGGGGGCCCAACACAGATCCCTGTGGTACGCCACTGGACACTGGCTTCCTAAGTTTAGTTTTTTATTTATTTAGTGTCACAAATAGGCATACGTTAACAGTGCAATGAAGTTACTGTGGAAATCCCGTAATCGCCACACTCTGGCACCTGCTCGGGTACAGAGAGAATTTAGCACGGCCAATGCACCCTAACCCGCACATCTTTTGGACTGTGGGAGGAAACCGGAGCACCCGGAGGAAACCCACGCAGACACGGGGAGAATGTGCAAACTCCACACAGACAGTGACCCAAGCCGGGAATCGAACCCGGGTCCCTGGCGCTGTGAGGCAGCAGTGCTGTGTCACCGTGCCACCTCAGTGTTCCAGCCACTAAAGCAGCCTTTTGTCACCACCCTCCGCCTCCTACAATTGGGCCAATTTTGAATCCACATTATCAAGTTACTCTGTACCCCGTGTGTATTTACCTTCTTTACAAGTCTCCCATGTGAGATTCATATAAACTGCATCCACCGCACTGCCCTCATCGACACACCTGGTCACCCCAACCTGCCAGGCAGGAGCTCGGTGTGAGGAGCCAGGCGGACTCTCCCTGATCAAACCCGGCCTCTCCGACTGGAGACGGATGCTCTCCTCAGAGTTTCCCCCCCAATGGTTTCCCAGTCAGTGGCGGCTCAAACGGCCTCTCTGTGCAGCAAATACCCGGGGAGGGCCTGTCCTCAACCCGCCCGGGCCCAACTCCTCTTCCCCGGCCCCGGGCATCTCGGGCCTTACCTGCTCCCCGCTGCCTGTTCCCTCTTCCCGGGTTCGGGGCCTCTCTCCCCGGGCTCGGGTTCCGGTTCTCTCTCTCCCCGGGCTCCGGTTCTCTCCCCGGGCTCGGGGCCTCTCGGGTTTCTCGGGATTTTTTTCCAGACCCGGCGATCCTGCCCCTCCCCACAGGACACTAACCAATCAGAGCCGAGTATTCCTGGGATGACGCAATCTCCCTGCTGACTGACAGCGCTGGCAGCCAATCAGCGCACCGTATTAGGGAATGATGTAATCCGTTGGTTGACTGACGGGCACTTTAACCAATAGACGCTCCGCCCTGTGCACTGGGAAATTGTAAACCAATGGGCGAGCAGGAGTCGGAGATTACATCCGCCCCTCATCTAATTGACAGCCGAGATGACCAATCACAGTGCAGCGCTGCTGGATTGGTAGACGCTACAGCCAATCAGAAGATTGCCCTGCGTTGTCCCGCCCATTAGTCGTCACTGGCGGCAGAAGCCTAGCAAGAGGTACATTTATATAACGCCGAGCATCACCACAGGCTGTCTCCAGGTGCTTTACAACCAATGAAATAGCTTTGAAGTGTAGTCACTGATATATTGGTTTTTTTATTCACTCATGGGACATGGGCGTCGCTGGCTGGCCAGTATTTATTGCCCATCCCGAGTTGCCCCTTGAGAAGGTGGTGGTGAGCTGCCTTCTTGAATCGCTGCAGTCCACATGCTGTGGGTTGACCCACAATACTGTTAGGGAGGGAATTCCAGGATTTTGACCCAGTGGTTGCGAAGGAACGGTGATATATTTCCAAGTCAGGATGGTGAGTGGCTTGGAGGGGAACTTGCAGGTGGTGGTGTTCCCATGTATCTGCTGCCCTTGTGAAGTGATTGTGGGTTTGGAAAGTGCTGCCTAAGGATCTTTGGTGAATTGCTGCAGTGTATCTTGTAGATAGTACACACTGCTGCTACTGAGCGTTGGTGGTGGAGGGAGTGGATGTTTGTGGATGGGGTGCCAATCAAGTGGGCTGCTTTGTCCTGGATGGTGTTGAGCTCCTTGAGTGTTGTTGGAGCTGCACCCATCCAGGCAAGTGGAGAGTATTCCATCACAGAAAGGCAATTTGTACACAGCAACACCCCACAGACAGCACATCATCTGTTTCAGTAATGTAGGCTGAAGGATAAATATTGGGCAGGACACCGGAAACAGTCCCCTGCTCCTCTAGAAACAACACCACAGGATCTTTAACATCCACCCGAGAGGGTCAAATAGGGCCTTGGTGTGGGAGACAGCACCACTGACACTACTGCACTCCTGCATTATCACACTGGAGTGTCAGCCTGGATGACCTTCATAGACTCCCTACAGTGCAGAAGAGGCCATTCGGCCCATTGAGTCTGCACCAACTCTGAGAGAGCATCTTACCCAGGCCCTCTCCCACGCCCTATCCCTCTAACCCCATACATTTACCATGGCTAATTCCCCAACCTTTTTTTAAGTTTATTTATTAGTGTCACAAGTAGGCTTACATTAACACTGCAATGAAGTTACTGTGAAAATCCCCTAGTCGCCACTCTCCGGCAACTGTTCGGGTACACTGAGGGAGAATTTAGCATGGCCGTAAGATGCTCTCTCAGAGTTGATGCAGACTCAATGGGCCGAATGGCCTCTTCTGCACTGTAGGGAGTCTATGAAGGTCATCCAGGCTGACACTCCAGTGTGATAATGCAGGAGTGCAGTAGTGTCAGTGGTGCTGTCTCCCACACCAAGGCCCTATTTGACCCTCTCGGGTGGATGTTAAAGATCCTGTGGTGTTGTTTCTAGAGAAGCAGGGGACTTTTCCCGGTGTCCTGCCCAATATTTATCCTTCAGCCAACATTACTGAAACAGATGATGTGCTGTCTGTGGGGTGTTGCTGTGTACAAATTGCCTTTCTGTGATGGAATACTCTCCACTTGCCTGGATGGGTGCAGCTCCAACAACACTCAAGAAGCTCGACACCATCCAGGACAAAGCAGCCCCACTTGATTGGCCCCCCATCCACAAACATCCACTCCCTCCACCACCGACGCTCAGTAGCAGCCGTGTGTACTATCTACAAGATGCACTGCAGCAATTCACCAAAGATCCTTCAGACAGTGAGAGGAAACCGGAGCACCCAGAGGCAACCCAGGCAGACACAGAAAGAATGTGCAAACTCCACACAGACAGTCACCCAAGGCCGGAATTGAACCTGGGTCCCTGGCGCTGTGAGGCAGCAGTGCTAACCATGCTGATTTTCTACTCAATATCAGAATGGAACCAAATATCAGGGTCAGTAAAAGTTCTCTGGAAGCTAGAGGAGCGATCAAACAATCCAAAAACAGGAGCTAAATTATTCAGGACGGAAGCAACACCGTTATGCTGTAATAAAAATACACTTATACCCTGTAAATTTAGATATTTACTCTCTCTCCATTTAATTAATTGATATGGTGTGAAAAGCTGAGGCTACAGTACAGGTTCTTGGTGAATACCACTTGTAACATCCAGTCAATAAGGAAAAGCAGTCTGTTTCCTAACTCAGTGGTGTGGAAAGTTGTTTAAGTGTCTCTGACAATCTGTATTGAGAACATCCATAAGACAATCTACCATCCTAGTGACACCGCAAGGAACTACAAAAGGTCGTGAATGAAGCCCAATCCATCGCGCAAACCAGCCTCTCATCCATTGACTCCGTCTACACTTCCCGCTGCCTCGGCAAAGCAGCCAGCATAATTAAGGAGCCCACGCACCTCGGACATTCTCTCTTCCACCTTCTTCCGTCGGGAAAAAGATACAAAAGTCTGAGGTCATGTACCAGCCGACTCAAGAACAGCTTCTTCCCTGCTGCTGTCAGACTTTTGAATGGACCTACCTTGCATTAAGTTGTTCTTTCTCTACACCGTAGCTATAATTGTAACTACATTCTGCACTCTCTCGTTTCCTTCTCTATGGCATGCTTTGTCTGTATATTACGCAAGAAACAATATTTTTCACTGTATGTCAATACATGTGATAATAATAAATCAAATCTTCAAATAAATTCAACTAGATCACCAGACATGATCTAATAAATCCATGATGACTCTCTTTTATCAGCCAATAGCTATCCAGATCCTCAATCAGATTTCAGTAACTTCCCCAGATTTATTGTTAAACCGATTGGTCTGAAACTTCCTTTTTTCTCCCTTCCAAAATAATGGGTAACATTTTCAGTTTTCCGTTCTAAAGCTACAACTCCTGATGGGTTGTGAGGGTCTGGAACACCACCTGAAAGGTCAGTGGAGACAAAAACCCTCAATTCATTTAATAGGTGTCTGGGTATGCAAGGGCTGCGGAACAAATGCTGGAAAGTGAGATTGGACTGGGTGGCTCGTTGTTCAGCTAGCACAGACACAATGGGCCAAGTGGTCTCTTTATGTGCTCTAAGCTTTCGATGATTCTTCTATGATTCTATGCCAGAGAATGCTGTGTTCTTAAAATTAACGGTGGGGTCAGTTGTGATTAGGATGTATTTCTTTCTATCGGGTTAAGGACAAAAAAAAGTCTGCTTGTTTAGTACAGACGGCGTGAATCATATTTCAATCGTTAATCAGTCAGCAAAGTTTGCAAATTGGAAAGCGGTCATTAATTTCATCTGGAGGTCAGTAACAGCAACATGAAGGCGCTCGGAACATATGATCAAGAGGAGGCCATTCAGCCCATCAAGCCTGCTCCACCACTTAATACAATCATGACTGATTGGACTCTTCAGTGCCGTTTACACCCACCAATCCCAGAACCCTTTACGTTATTGGTAATCAAAAATTTATCAACCTTTGCTTTAAACAGACTCAATGACTGAGCTTCCACAGCCTCTGGGGTAGAGAATTCCAAAGATTCACCATCCCCTGAGTGAAGAAATTTCTCCTCATCTCGGTCCTATGTGGCATCCTCCTTATTTTGAAATTGAGCCCCCTGGTTTGGAACTCTCCGACTAAGGGAAACATCTTACCCCCATCTACCCGGTCTATTCCTTTCAGTATTTTATAGGTTTCAATGAGATCACCTCTCATTCCTCAAACCTCGAGAGAATACAGGCCCAGTTTGCCCCAATCTCTCTTCATTAAACAGTCCCTTCATCCCGGAACAAGTCTGGTGAACCTTCATTATGCTCCTTCTATGGCAATAATATGTTTTGAGGTAAGGGGACCAAAACTGCACACTGTACTCCAGGTACAGTCTAACCAAGCTCCTATATAATTGGAGCAAGACCTCACTACTCCTGTACTCAAATCCTCTTGTGATAAAGACTAACATTCCATTAGGCTTCTTAATAGCTTGCTGCAGCTGCATGTTAGCCTTCAGTGACTTATGGACGAGGACACCCAGCTCCCTTTGTACATTGACACTTTCCAATCTCTTACCATTCAGGAAATACTCTACAAGTCTGTTCCTTCCACCAAAATGGATAACCTCACAATTTTTCCTCATTATATTCCATCTGCAATGTTCTTGCCCACTCACTAATTCTGTCCAAATCCTCCTGTCGTTGCTTTACATCTTCCTCACAACTCATATTCCCGCCTAGCTTTGTATCATCCGTGAACTTGGAAATATTATGTTTGGTCCCCACATCCAAATCATTGATAATATTGTGAACAGCTGGGGCTCCAAGTACTGACCCTTGTGGCACCCCCACTCGCCACAGCCTGCCAACGTGAGAATGACCCTTTATTCCAACGCTTTCTGCCTGTTAGCCAATCCTCAATCCATGCCAGTGTATTGCCTCTTATCCCATGTGCTTTTAATTTGCTAATTAACCTCCTGTGGGGACTTTATCGAAAGCCGTCTGAAAGTTCACTGAGGTGGATTCTCTGGCCTCCCCACAGCGTGGTTCTCACGGTGGGAGGTGGTGCGCTATTCGCTGGCTGTGGGATTTTCTGGTCTCCCATTGCTGTCAATGGGATTTCTCTTTGAGTTCACCCCACACCAGCGGGAAACCTGTGGCCAGGGAACACCGTCAGCAGGAACAGAAGATCCTACCGATGTGAACAGCCAGAGAATTCCAGCCACTACATCTACCCTTTCTAAATATTAGTTAGTAACATCCTAAAAAGATTCCCACAAGTTCATCAAATATGGTTTTCCATTCATAAATCCATGCTGACGATCCCCAATCAGATCATTAATATCATTTATCACATTCTTTATAATGGATTCTAGCATTTTCCCTACCACTGATGTCAGGCTAACAGGTCTGTAGTTCCCGGTTTCCTCTCTCCGTCCCTTCTTGAACAATGGGGTGACATTTGCCACTTTCCAATCTTCAGGAACCATTCCAGAATCTATAGACTTTCAGAAAATGATCATCAAGGCATTCGCTCGCCAAAATCTTGCTCACATTCACACCAGAGGGATCTCAGGGTCTCCAATACAACCTTCTTACTGATACTAATTTCCTTCAACTCCTCAATCTCCGGAGTCCCTTAGATCTCTACATCCTGGAGATTTCCTGCATCTTCCGGAGTGAAAACAGACACAAAATGATCACTTCGTTTCTCTGCCATTTCTCTATTCCCAGTATAAATTCTCCTGACTCTGCCTGTAACGGACCAACATTTATCTTAGCCAAACATTTCCTTTTTATAAATTATAGTAACTAACTGTACAATAGAAGCTAACTTTTCTTCCTTCAGATTGCTCTGCATTCAGTATGTGGGAGTTGGAGTGTGAAGAGTGGGTGAATCAGCATATCAGACTCGGATGGTTACTGACTTGTCTGTGGCGTTGGTCAGAACAGATCAGATGACAGTTAATTATATCTAATTGTGTTGAGTGACACGTCAATGTAATTAAATATCATTATTTGCAGCATAGAAATGTATGTGTAATTATATATAAATTTAAATCATAATTATATAAATGTCATTAAATACAATCTTGTGCTGATTGTTGTTTATTCTTCCTCGGTTTAATTTCTTTACTCTTTATTTCGGTATTGATAACTTTTATTTCTCTGTCTTCAGTTCTCCACCCTCTTTCCGTTTGGATTTCTGCCCCAGTCACTGCTGCCTCCTTCTCGGATACATTACACTCTTTCTTACAGGGTGAACCAGGGGAGCAAACTCTGGAAGGAGAGAGGGAGGGGGGTGGATGGAGAGGGGGAGGGGGTTGGATGGAGAGGGGGAGGGGGTAGATGGAGAGGGGGAGGGGGTTGGATGGAGAGGGGGCGGGGATTGGATGGAGAGAGGGAGGGAGTTGGATGAAGAGGTAGAGGGAGTTGGATGGAGAGAGGGAGGGGGTTGGATGAAGAGATAGAGGGGGTTGGATGGAGAGGGGCAGGGGGTTGGATGAAGAGGGGGAGGGGGTAGATGGAGAGGGGGAGGGGGTTGGATGGAGAGGGGGAGGGGGTTGGATGGAGAGGGGGTTGGATGGAGAGGGGGCGGGGATTGGATGGAGAGAGGGAGGGGGTTGGATGGAGAGAGGGAGGGGGTTGGATAGAGAGGGGGTTGGATGGAGAGGGGGCGGGGATTGGATGGAGAGAGGGAGGGGGTTGGATGGAGAGAGGGAGGGGGTAGATAGAGAGGGGGAGGGGGTTGGATGGAGAGGGGGAGGGGGTTGGATGGAGAGGGGGAGGGGGTTGGATGGAGAGGGGGAGGGGGTTGGATGGAGAGGGAGGTTGCATGGAGGGGGGACGGGTTAAATGGAGAGGGGGAGGGGGTGGATGGAGGGGGGAGGGGTGGATATAGAGACGGAGGGATAAATAGAAAAGGGGATGAATGGAAAGGTGGGGTGGATGGCGAGATGAAGGGGAGGTGACTCTGGATGGAGAGCGTGAAGGGATGGATGGAGGGGGACTCCTTTATAAAGATTGGGAGGAGGATTATTTGGTGTTATGGTGGTGCCTCTAGCAGAAGGCTTGGAGGATGGGGACGTGAAGAAGATTGCTGAGAAAAGCTTTCAACTTGCATTGATGGGAAGTTTTAATGTACAAAAAAATCCCAAAGTGCTTTACACACTTCATTTAAAAATGCAAGATGAGTGAAGTAGAGATTAATGAAGAGGGCCCTGTCTAGAGTGGGTAAAGGAGTCAGGGAGGGGCAGGGGAGGAGAGGAGGAGCTTACAAAAAAGCCAGAGGGCAGATGAGAATGTTTTTACACAGCGAGTTGTTGTGATCTGTAAAGCGCTGCCTGCAAGGCGGCGGGGTGGGGGAGGGGGGGGGGGTGGGGGGGTGGGGGGGTGGCGGGTGGTGGGGGGGGGGGGGGTGGGGGCGGGGGTGGGGGGGCCGGGGGTGGCGGGGGGGGCAGGGGGTGGCGGGCTGGGGGTGGCGGGGGGGGGGGGGGGTGGGGGGGCAGGGGTGGAAGCAGATTCAACAGGAACTTTCAAAAGGGAATTGGATAAAAACTCAAAACAGAGAACAGAAAGTGCAAGGTTAGGAGGAGATACTGGGGGAATGGAATTAATTGGACAGCGCCCCGGACATTCTCTCTTCCACCTTCTTCCTTCAGGAAAAAGTTACAAAAGTCTGAGGTCACGTACCGACCGACTCAAGAACAGCTTCTTCCCTGCTGCCATCAGACTTTTGAATGGACCTACCTCGCATTGAGTTGATCTTTCTCTACACCCTAGCTATGACTGTAACACTACATTCTGCACTCTCTCCTTTCCTTCTCTATGAATGGTATGCTTTGTATAGCACGCAAGAAACAATACTTTTCACTGTATGTCAATACATGTGACACTAATAAATCAAATCAAATCAGCTCTTTCAAAGAGCAGGCAGAGGAATGAGGGGCTGAATGGCCTCCTGTGCTGTATCATTCTATGAATTTTCCTTGAAAATAGAATGGTCTCTGTCTCCACCACTCCCTGTGTCATGCTGCAAGAATTGTCTGCATGATAATTGGATCACAGTTTTCATTCACCCAGTGGTACTGTTAATGCTTATAACATTTAACAACTCAATTGTGCAGTTGTTTTTCAGTTTTTTGGTTGAGTGTCTGAGCTGGCACCTATTATCCACGCAGCTACTGACATGTCAGCACTGTGTCAGAGTGCATAATAACACGCATGCCAAGATTTTATAATTGGGACATTATCATGGCTCATTTAATACGATCCTGCACAAGCATCAAGGAAATCACATGTATTGAACATGCGTGTGATCAATTTCCCACAGGAGGATGCTGGTCTGGTTGTTGTTTTTTAACCTGTCCCTTTCCCCAGTACCTCTCACAGTGCAGTCTGCAGCCTCCCAGAGCTAGGCTTCCATTCCTGCATCTGACCCAGAAGATTCACTCTGGGACAGAACCTTAACTGAGAACCTCACTGCGCAGTGCTGCGCTGCCACTCTATCCTCTCGTTCAGGCTAAAGATCCCGTGCAACTGTCTGAGGAAGCACAGTATTTTCTTTATAATCTATTCCTGCAATATGGCATTTATTGCCCATGACTACTTTACGCTTAACAAGATGGTGCCGAGCTGCATTCCCACTCACATGCTGTGGGTACACCCTCAATGCTGTTCTGGTGGAAGTCCCAGGATTGTGACCCAGTGAAAATGAAGGAACAGCAATTCATGTGGTATGATCTGAAGGTGCCAATGTTCTCATGTAACTGCTGGCCTTGTTCTTTTGCAATGTGTTGCAATCCCCATGGGGACGCAATGGCCTTGTGGTATTATCGCTGGACTATTAATCCAGAAACTCAACTAATGTTCTGGGTATCCAGGTTCAAATCCTGTCACAGCAGATGGTGGAATTTGAATTCAATAAAATAAGATCTGGAATTAAGAATCTACTGATGACCATGAAACCATTGTCAATTGTCGGAAAAACCCATCTGGTTCACTAATTTCCTCTAGGGAAGGAAATCTGCTGTCCTTACCCGGTCTGCCCTACACGTGACTCCAGAGATTCCACAGCAATGTGGGTGACTCTCAACTGCCCTCTGAAATGGCCAAACGATACACTCAGTTCAAGGACAATTAGGGATGGGCAATAAATGCTGGCCCAGCCAGCGACTCCCATATCCCATGAGAGAGTAAATATTTTAAAATATTTAGAATGAAAATAGTATGTTTTCTAAATTTTTGTATATTTTATATGAAAACATGCAGTAGAAGTATGTATAGCTCTTGGGACAAAGGTGATCAAAGGATATGGGGGGAAGGCAGGATCAGGATATGGAATTTGATGATCAGCCATGATCAAAATGAATGGTGGAGCAGGCTCGAAGGGCCGAATGGCCTCCTCCTGCTTCTAGTTTCTATGTTTCTATGTAAACGTGATGTGAGCTGACTGGTTATCAGAGCGTGTTGAGGTACAAGACTGTTGCTGGGTAACTGTACCTGCCCAGTTCCAAACTACTCACCAATTCTTTTTTCACATACAAACCTTACTGCGGTTTTATTATATTTTTAATGTTTGCATTTACAAAACCTTCCCAGGAATGATTTATTTTGGCTTTGTTGGTCATTAAATGTATTCTGATGACTGTAACGAGATGATTGTGAGAGATTGTTGAGGTGTTTACCCATACAGAGTTGTGGGTTTGGAGGGAGCTGCATTCCGAGATAGACAAAGAGATAAAGGTGAGATAACAGTGGGTAAGATTTAAATGGAGTATTTGTTACAATCAGACCTTTGTTTGTGAGAATACTGCTTACTGTACCTTTCCTTTGCTGTCGGTTTCCACTCAGACCCCCACCTCCAGTCTGTGTCGGGGGTCTAGGTCAAGGGTCATCAGACACTCTCTGTGCATCCTCTGCCCTGGGGTTAGGTACAAGAGGTGTCAGACGATCTCTTTCCCCCAACTCCTAGCTAGGGGGTCAGGTTCAAGAGTGCCAGGTTCCCTCTGTGCATCATCCTCAGTGGGGATCCGGTTCAAGGGGAATCTCCATCTCTAAACAAAATCCATTTGCTCTATCCTACATAAACACAACAAAGAGAGAGAATCTGGTGAACTGGTGCGGCAACAATAATCTCTCCCTCAATGTCAACAAAACGAAGGAGATTGTCATTGACTTCAGGAAGCATAAAGGAGAACATGCCCCTGTCTACATGTCTTCTCCCGGACTCTGGCAATCTCTGTAAGCTTTTTCAACATCTGGGCAGTGATCAGAAGTTCCACCTCATAAAACGCCACTGCACACGGACAAGCAGAGGCCATTTGGCCCCTCAAGCCCATTCTGACATTCAATCAGGTCATGGCTAATCTGTACCTTAACTCCATTTAGTTGCCTTTGCTCCATATCCCTAGATGTCTTTACGCTCTACTTGCCTCCCAGAATCCAGGGTCTTTAGGGTGTCAGAGTTTTGCTACCAAATAAACCTGTTGGACTTTAACCTGGTGTTGTTAAACTTCTTACTGTATTTACCCTAGTCCAACGCCGGCATCTCCACATCATGACTAATAATGTAATCCTGGTTTCATTCTGGTTAATCTGACCCCCTCCTGTTGCCGTGCCAATGGGCTTTAGGGTGTAAATGGTTTCTAGTGTCAAAAGGAAACAGACTGTCCCCACAGAGTCTGTTTCATGATGCACAACAAGCCCACAGTTACAGCTTTTAAACATTCCAGATTCTCTTCCAGTTCCCGTTTGTGTCTGTTCACCTTCTATCCCCTCACTCAGGCATTTGTTCCACATGTGTTACACATGTGATACTCCACGATCAACACCAACTACAGCTAACTCAGCTCAGAGGCGGGTTGAACCCAGGATTTCACTGCCCTATATGTCCTGAATTGGAACAGGGACGAGCAGACAGGGGCTCAGACTGTTCCAGCCGGAATAATGAACTCTGTGACACTGGGCAGATAGTCCAACGTGTATTCTATCAAATCAGAGTGTGGAGCGACTGACTGCGAGGCTGCAATCTAATCTGTGGAATCCAGATGATGTTAATAAACCTCTCAGGGCATCATCTGAAGCCGAGATTAGATTAGAGTGTTTGTAACTCATTCCCAGTTATCTGCTGCAGATGAAAAACTGATGATTAGAGTTCTGGACAGGGGGAATGGAACTGTCTTTGGTAAAATATTGACTAAGATGTATAACAATGTTCTACAGGGTCATGGCCTTGTCTGTAAATGTGTCAGAAATCATCAAATAGTCCACATCAGCAACTGCTCAGACACAGTTACAGAAACAGGCAGAGAGGGAACTTCACTCTATCTCAATCTTACCATAATTCACCTGGGAGTGTTTGATGGGAACAGTGTAGAGGGAGCTTTACTCTGTATCTAACCCCGTGCTGTACCTGTCCTGGGAGTGTGTGATGGGGGGACAGTGTAGAGGGAGCTTTACTCTGTATCTAACCCCGTGCTGTACCTGTCCTGGGAGTGTTTGATGGGGACAGTGTACAGGGAGCTTTACTCTGTATCTATCCCCGTGCTGTACCTGTCCTAGGAGTGTTTGATGCGGACAGTGTAGAGGGAGCTTTACTCTGTATCTAACCCCGTGCTGTACCTGTCCTAGGAGTGTTTGATGCGGACAGTGTAGAGGGAGCTTTACTCTGTATCTAACCCCATGCTGTACCTGTCCTGGAGTGTTTGATGGGGACAGTGTAGAGGGAGCTTTACTCTGTATCTAACCCCGTGCTGTACCTGTCCTGGGAGTGTGTGATGGGGGGACAGTGTAGAGGGAGCTTTACTCTGTATCTAACCCCGTGCTGTACCTGTCCTGGGAGTGTTTGATGGGGACAGTGTACAGGGAGCTTTACTCTGTATCTATCCCCGTGCTGTACCTGTCCTAGGAGTGTTTGATGCGGACAGTGTAGAGGGAGCTTTACTCTGTATCTAACCCCGTGCTGTACCTGTCCTAGGAGTGTTTGATGCGGACAGTGTAGAGGGAGCTTTACTCTGTATCTAACCCCATGCTGTACCTGTCCTGGAGTGTTTGATGGGGACAGTGTAGAGGGAGCTTTACTCTGTATCTAACCCCGTGCTGTACCTGTCCTGGGAGTGTTTGATGGGGGACAGTGTAGAGGGAGCTTTACTCTGTATCTAACCCCGTGCTGTACCTGTCCTGGGAGTGTTTGATTGGGGACAGTGTACAGGGAGCTTTACTCTGTATCTATCCCCGTGCTGTACCTGTCCTAGGAGTGTTTGATGCGGACAGTGTAGAGGGAGCTTTACTCTGTATCTAACCCCGTGCTGTACCTGACCTGGGAGTGTTTAAAGTTTATTTATTAGTGTCACATGACGACTTATATTAACACTGCAATGAAGTTACTGTAAAAATCCCCTGGTCACCACACTCTGGCGCCTGTTCGGGTACACTGAGGGAGAATTTTAGCATGGCCAATGTACCTAACCAGCACATCTTTCAGACTGTGGGAGGAAATCGGAGCACCTGGAGAAAATCTATGTGGACACGAGGAGAACGTGCAGACTCCGCGCAGACAGTGACTCAAGTCAGGAATCAAACCTGGGTCTCTGATGCTGTGAGGCAGCAGTGCTACCCACTGTGCCACCATGCTGCTCCGTGTTTGATGGGGGACTGTGTAGAGGGAGCTTTATTCTGTACCTAACCTCGTGCGGTACCTGTCCTGGGAGAGTTTGATGGGGTCAGTGTAGAGGGAGCTTTACTCTGTATCTAACCCCATGCTGTACCTGTCCTGGGAGAGTTTGATGGGGTCAGTGTAGAGGGAGCTTTACTCTGTATCTAACCCCGTGCTGTTCCTGTCCTGGGAGTGTTTGATGGGGACAGTGTAGAGGGAGCTTTACTCTGTATCTAACCCCGTGCTGTACCTGTCCTGGGAGTGTTTGATGGGGACAGTGTAGAGGGAGCTTTACTCTGTATCTAACCCCGTGCTGTACCTGTCCTGGGAGTGTTTGATGGGGACAGTGTAGAGGGAGCTTTACTCTGTATCTAACCCCGTGCTGTACCTGTCCTGGGAGTGTTTGATGGGGACAGTGTAGAGGGAGCTTTACTCTGTATCTAACCCCGTGCTGTACCTGTCCTGGGAGTGTTTGATGGGGACAGTGTAGAGGGAGCTTTACTCTGTATCTAACCCCGTGCTGTACCTGTCCTGGGAGTGTTTGATGGGGACAGTGTAGAGGGAGCTTTACTCTGTATCTAACCCCGTGCTGTACCTGTCCTGGGAGTGTTTGATGGGGACAGTGTAGAGGGAGCTTTACTCTGTATCTAACCCCGTGCTGTACCTGTCCTGGGAGTGTTTGATGGGGACAGTGTAGAGGGAGCTTTACTCTGTATCTAACCCCGTGCTGCACCTGTCCTGGGAGTGTTTGATGGGGACAGTGTAGAGGGAGCTTTACTCTGTATCTAACCCCGTGCTGTACCTGTCCTGGGAGTGTTTGATGGGGACAGTGTAGAGGGAGCTTTACTCTGTATCTAACCCCGTGCTGTACCTGTCCTGGGAGTGTTTGATGGGGACAGTGTAGAGGGAGCTTTACTCTGTATCTAACCCCGTGCTGTACCTGTCCTGGGAGTGTTTGATGGGGACAGTGTAGAGGGAGCTTTACTCTGTATCTAACCCCGTGCTGCACCTGTCCTGGGAGTGTTTGATGGGGACAGTGTAGAGGGAGCTTTACTCTGTATCTAACCCCGTGCTGTACCTGTCCTGGGAGTGTTTGATGGGGACAGTGTA
The DNA here is from genome assembly GCF_964213995.1 of Mustelus asterias. NCBI lineage: Eukaryota > Metazoa > Chordata > Chondrichthyes > Carcharhiniformes > Triakidae > Mustelus > Mustelus asterias. Next base: position 1,892,890 of record NC_135804.1, on the reverse strand, counting down.
GAGGGAGCTTTACTCTGTATCTAACCCCGTGCTGTACCTGTCCTGGGAGTGTTTGATGGGGACAGTGTAGAGGGAGCTTTACTCTGTATCTAACCCCGTGCTGTACCTGTCCTGGGAGTGTTTGATGGGGACAGTGTAGAGGGAGCTTTACTCTGTATCTAACCCCGTGCTGTACCTGTCCTGGGAGTGTTTGATGGGGACAGTGTAGAGGGAGCTTTACTCTGTATCTAACCCCGTGCTGTACCTGTCCTGGGAGTGTTTGATGGGGACAGTGTAGAGGGAGCTTTACTCTGTATCTAACCCCGTGCTGTACCTGTCCTGGGAGTGTTTGATGGGGACAGTGTAGAGGGAGCTTTACTCTGTATGTAACCCTGTGCTGTACCTGTCCTGGGAGTGTTTGATGGGGACAGTGTAGAGGGAGCTTTACTCTGTATGTAACCCCGTGCTGTACCTGTGTACCGCGCTGGGACGTCCTTACCCCGGTGAGTGTTAACCATGACAAACACTTTTTCCGTCCCCATTATTAATGGAATATCGAAATTTATCATAAAATGTAAAAAAAGACAATGTGGAGATTTTAAATGACACAATTAGAATTACACCCGATAATTCTGGGGCGGGGTGTGGTGAGGGGGGGGTTCTCCATCTCCCTTTCCTCATTGCTGTACAGACCCTGTAGAGACTGGGTGCTGCAGTTAGTGATATATTTTAAAAAGCTGCTCACTTCCTGTGTCACATTTACTTCCTGTACCACTTTCCTTATCAAACTTTCCCTACCATGTTGTGTTTATGATGCTGCTTCCAAACTCTCAGCCATGAATCCCTGACATCTGCTGGTCTTTAATTAAAGGCAGATTATTAAACAGGTATTGTGAATCCTGCAACAAATAATCAACTAAATCCTCTTCCCTCAGTGTTGCTTCATCCCAATCCCAAACCTGTCTGTGACTTCTCAGAATGTGCTTCACCGAGAGAACTGTAATCCCGAGGCATTCCCAAAACAACTCTCCCAGGGTGCGGGAGGGGTGGGAGTTAGTGGGTGAGGGGTGGGGGTTAGGGGTAAGGAATGGGGGAGGAATGGGGAATGAGGGGGTGGGGGTTAGGGAGTGGGGTTTGGGTTTGGAGATGAGTGGAGAGATATCAGGGTTAGGGGTTTAGTGGGTGAGGTTTTGGAGCTTAGGGGTGCAGGTTTAAAGGATGGGGTGAGGGGTTTTAGGGGGTTGGGGTTTTGGGGGGTTTCGAGGCAGTGTTTTGGGGTAAGTGGTTTAGGGGGTGAGGGGTTTAGGGGCAGTGTTTTGGGGTTTAGGGGATGGGTTTAAGGGGTTGGGGTTTGGGGGGTTCGGGGCAGTTTTTTGTGGGGTTTTAGATGCTGAGGTTTTGGGGATGGGAAAGTTAATGGGAATGTTTGCCAGGTAAAGGGGTGCGGGGTCAGGGGGAAAGGTCACCGTCTCCTGTACCGACTTGGTTCCGGTGAACAACCCCTGCCTTGTGATAGCGAGGCGGGGCATTAGGACCCGACTGAGTGCTGCGGGCTGGGCCAGGAGGCGGGGGGAGGAGTGAGTATAAAAGGCGGAATAATGTGCGCTGCCCAGCCTGAGACACAGAGACAGAGACAGAGAGAGCTCACCCAGACACCGGCACCCAGAGAGAGCTCACCCAGAGGGAGCTCACCCAGAGGAACAGCTCACCCAGAGGGAGCTCACCCAGAGAGAGCTCACCCAGAGGACCAGCTCACCCAGAGGGAGCTCACCCAGAGGAACAGCTCACCCAGAGAGAGCTCACCCAGAGAGAGCTCACCCAGAGGACCAGCTCACCCAGACACCGGCACCCAGAGAGAGCTCACCCAGAGGGAGCTCACCCAGAGGAACAGCTCACCCAGAGAGAGCTCACCCAGAGAGAGCTCACCCAGAGAGAGCTCACCCAGAGGACCAGCTCACCCAGACACCGGCACCCAGAGAGAGCTCACCCAGAGGGAGCTCATCCAGAGGGACAGCTCATCCAGAGGGACAGCTCATCCAGAGGGACAGCTCACCCAGAGGGAGCTCACCCAGAGGGACAGCTCACCCAGAGGGACAGCTCACCCAGAGGAACAGCTCACCCAGACACCGGCACCCAGAGAGCTCAGACTGACAGCGAGCCGGGGCAGCACCGAGACCAGCAGCAGCACTGCCGGCAGAGCGGCACCCAGAGCGCTGACAGCGAGCCGGAGCGGCACTGGGCTACTTTTTGTTATTTTAGTGATCTTTGTGTCTCTGCCCCAGGAGACCCCCCCCCCTCCCCCGGGACCCCCCCCTCCCCCCCCGGGACCCCCCCCTCCCCCGGGACCCCCCCCCCCCCTCCCCCGGGACCCCCTGCCCCCCCCTCCCCCGGGACCCCCCCCTCCCCCGGGACCCCCCCTCCCCCGGGACCCCCTGCCCCCCGCTCCCCCGGGACCCCCTGCCCCCCGCTCCCCCGGGACCCCCTGCCCCCCGCTTCCCCGGGACCCCCTGCCCCCCGCTTCCCCGGGACCCCCTGCCCCCCGCTCCTCCGGGACCCCCCCCCCCCCCCACGCTCCCCCGGGACCCCCAGCCCCCCGCCCTGGAGCCCCCTCCCCGCTCCTCCTGCTTCGCCGCCCTCCGGCCGCCCATGGAGCTGCCCAATTTCTACGAGCCGGAGCCGCGGGCGCTGGGGGCCGGGGGTCCGCCCCCGGGGGGGGCTTTCAGCTACCGGGACCCCCACTCCGAGCTGGGGGGCATCTGTGAGAACGAGAACTCCATCGACATCAGCGCCTACATCGACCCCGCCGCCTTTAACGAGGATTTCCTGGCGGATTTGTTCAGCCAGCAGCAGCAGGGGGCGGGAGGGGGGCACGGAGCCGGCCTGGGGCTGCCCAAGGCGGCCCGGGAGGCGGGCAAGCTGGGCCCGGAGTTTGGGGGCAGCCACAGGGGGGCTTTGGCCGGGCTCCGGGGGCACGGACCCCCTCCGGGGGGTTTCTGCTGCCTCGGCCCCCCCGCAGCCCCCGTGATGGTCAAACAGGAGCCCGCGGAGCGCTGCGGCGGCGTCCCCGGCGCCTTTCCAATGCAGCACCTCCAGTACCAGGTGGCCCAGTGCGCCCAGACCAGTGTCCAGCTGCAGGCTGCCCACCCCACGCCGCCGCCCACCCCCGTGTCCAGCCCCCAGCCCAGGCTGACCCTCGCTGCCGCCACCAAGGGAAAGAAGTCGGTGGATAAGTCGAGCCTGGAGTACCGGCTGCGGAGGGAACGCAACAACATCGCGGTGAGAAAGAGCCGGGATAAAGCCAAGCTCCGCAACGTGGAGACGCAGCATAAAGTGATGGAGCTCAGCACCGATAATGACAGGCTCCGCAAGCGGCTGGAGCAGCTCAATAGGGAGCTGGAAACTCTGCGGGGACTGTTCAGGCAACTGCCCGAGGACTCACTGCTCAAAGCCATGGGCAGCTGTGCATGACTCTGTGTCTGAGAGACAGACACACAGAGAGACAGAGAGAGAGACACAGAGAGAGACACAGACTGCGAGAGAGACACAGACTGCGAGAGACACACAGACTGAGCTGTGCAACTCCCCAACTCTCTCTCAACTCCACATCAACAGCGCAGCCCGTCTACCTGAGACTAAGACACGGGCTCAGACTGAAAACTGACTCTAGCCCCACTCTTCAGACGGCACCGGGATGGATTTGCCCCCCCCCCCCCAGCCCCCGGGTTGAAGATGTTTGAAATGTCCACAGCCTCTGGGCCAGGATGTGGAAGGAGCTGCCACCGGGCCACACAGACAGCGGGGAGCGGGGAGAACTCAGTGAATAAGCAGCAATGTGTTATTGAAGCGACTGTGCAGACTATTCTGTGTGATGGGCAGGGAATATTTGTTGATGAACTTTCTCTGAGGTGAATTGGATCAGCTGGCAGCTCCAGAGCCAGTGGCGAAGCTCGCCAGCGTCTGGCTGGTTTCCAGTCCGGCTGGAAGGGTTGGAGATTGTAACCGAATGTACAGACAGTTTTCTGACCCACTGTTCAGTGAGCTGGGTTTCTGATATCACTCTGCACTGGACTGTGTTTCAGCTGTTCCCACACACTCTCTCTGGGAGTTGCGCCTGAGTTTGTCTCTGTGGCGGGGACAGAATCTCAGCTTTTATTCCTAATGTGACGAGTGTGGACCCTGGGGCCAGCCCCAATGTTGACAGCAACTTTACAGATTTTTAAAAACTCATTTGTACCGATATTTCATATTTCCAGCAATTTTGAAAACATGTAATAAATTATATTTAACCCTCGTGAGGCTTTTTCTGTGTCAGTCTCTCAGTCCAAGCGGCTGAGTTTTTAGTTTGAGAGATCTCCTTTTCGCTAACTGACTCATCTCTCCTTAGTGTCGCCTGATGTTTCTCTGTCAGTCTGTTCAGGCATCTCTCTATTTCTCTCCCTCTCTTTTCTATCTCTCTATCTTTCTAGGGATATGGGGGTAGGGTCTGGGTGGGATTGTGGTCGGTGCAGACTCGATGGGCCGAATGGCCTTTCTCTGTGCTGTAGGGTTTCTAAGATTCTAAGGAAGATCTCCTCCCATCTCTCTATCCTTTCTCTGTCTCCACCTGTCTATCTCTCTTTCTCTACTTGCCTTTCGCTCTCTCTCTCTTCCTGTCACACTTTGTCAGTCTCTCTCTCTCTCTCCGACCCCTCTCTCCCTATCTCTATCCTTTTTTTTGCTGGCTTTCTATCAGTCTCTCTCTCTCTCTTTCTGTTAGTCTTTCCCGGCCCTTCTCTCTCCTTGTCTCTTTTCCTCGTTAGTCTTTCTCTCCCTCTCTCTCTTCCTCTTTCGTCAGTTCTCCCCTCTCTCTTTCTCTACTTGTGTGTGTGTGTGTCTCTCTATCTCGCTCTGTTGCTGTCTCTCTTTTTCTCCGTCCCCCTATCCCTATCTGTCTTTTTTTTGCCGGCTTTCTGTCAGTCTCTCTCTCCTTATCTCTTTTTTCTGTCAGTCTCTTTCTGACTCTCTCTGGTCCCCTCTCGCCCTGTGTCTCTCTGTCTCTAACGCGGTCTATCTCGGTTTACCCCGATCTCTGGGCACTTTTTCTTGTCTCTGAGCCAAGTCAAGTTAAATTATTGCGCACAGACTCGGAGTTTATCTGGATCATACTTGCGCTACGCCGGGTGTTGGGGTCTTAGTTGCAGGAGTGCCCTGAAACCAGACCCCCCAGTCCAGGGTGGAGACTGCACTGGAGTTTGAGAGGACATGCAATCCTTCCTCATTCAGACAGAGGGGGAATGGGTTGATTTTCCAGATTGGGTTTGTGCTCCTGTAACTCCGTCCGCAGTTTCACATCAGACCAGAGAGAAAGGGCGAGGAGGCAGCACCTGTGAGAAAATGAGGAAGAAAAACATCTAAAATCATTGAGCTGAACTCAGGAACAAGCAGGCTCCATGAAGCGAGATTGCAGTCTGTGTGAACTGCCTTATCAGAGAGACACATTACCAAAATAAAACAGGACAGATGCTGCAAATCTGAAATAAACACTGGAAATAGTCCGCAGGTCAGAGCTGGTGAAAGATCCTGGATCTGAAGCTGTTTCTCTGCACACTGCTTCCAGACACTCAATATTAACAGCATTTTCTGTTTTTATTACATGGTTTACAAATGTGCCGATACTGAGCTGTGTGTTAGTGTGTACATGAGAAGTGTGTCAGTGTGTCTGTCCGTGTGAGTACATGAGTGTGTCAGAGTGTATATGTGAAGTGTCCGTGTGAGTACATGAGTGTGTCAGGGTGTGTACACGAGACTTTTAAAAAATTCATTCATGGTATACGGGCATCGCTGGCTGGGCCAGCACTTATTTCACAGTAACTTCATTGCAGTGTTAATGTAAGCCTTATTTGTGACTCATAAACTTTTAAAAAAACTTTTATTGCCCATCCCTGAGCGCATTTCAGATTGCTGTGACTCTGGAGTCACGTGTAGGCCAGACTGGGTTAGGACGGCAGATTCCCTTCCCTAAAGATCAGTGAACCTCAGCAATGGTTTCATGATCATCAGTAGATTTTTAATTCCAGATTTTTTACTGAGTTCAAATTTCACCATTTGGAATTTTCTACCACAGAAAGCTGAGGCCAAAACATTGTGTGTTTTCAAGAAGGAATTAGATATAGCTCTTGGGGTGAAGGGGATCAGAGGATATGGGAGGAAAGTGGGAACAGGTTAGTGAATTGGAAGATCAGCCATGACAAGAATGAATGGCGGAGCAGGCTCAATGGGCCGAATGGCCTCCCCCAGTCCTATTTTCTATGTTTCTATGAATGCGACTGAACACTGGTTGGATTGTGAGCAAACATCCCACTCCTCTGAACTGTCTGATGGAGGGGATGATCGTGGATAAGGCCATTGAAGCTGGTTAGGTAAACATTCAATGGAACTAATATGACTTGTTCCCACCATCAGCACTCAGAGCCACTAAGGAGCTGATGAGAAATGGAGAGTCACAGGGCATGGTGGCACAGTGGTTAGCACTGCTGCCTCACAGTGCCAGGGACCCGGGTTGGACTCCCGGCTTGGGTCATTGTCTGTGTGGAGTTTGCACGTTCTCCTCGTGTCTGCGTGGGTTTCCTCCGGGTGCTCCGGTTTCCTCACACTGTTTGAAAGACGTGCTGGTTAGGGTGCATTGGCCCATTGCTGAGATTCACTGATCTTTAGGGAAGGAAATTCTCCCTCAGTGTACCCGGACAGGCGCCGGAGTGTGGCGACTCGGGGATTTTCACAGTAACTTCATTGCAGTGTTAATGTAAGCCTACTCGTGACAATAATAAATAAACTTTAAACTTTAAATCTGGTCCATTTGGCTTGGCTCCCCAGTTATTGGAGGAAGTAGAGGCTTGTTCTAATCTTTCAATCTTCCCTCGTTATGGAGAGGTGCCAGGGAACTGGAAAGTTCAAAGATTCTTTCACGCGATGTGGGGCTCGCTGGCAAAGCCAGCATTGCCCATCCCTAATTGCCCTGGAACTGGGAAGTTTGCCAGGATTTCAGTGGGCAGTTAAATGCCAATCACATCAGAATCCCAAAGACAACTTGTCAAATTCCAGGCTGGGATGTGATTGGTAATTAATTCAGATTTCAGGATTGATCAGATTGGAAGCTTCGGATCTGAGTGGGAAACGTGTTCTAATGAATTGAGTATTGATGACTTATAGATTCTGCAATTTGATTGATTTAGAATGTAAAGTTCAGATTGGTCATATTTCCAGTTCTCGGGCTGTAAGCTGGGGATTGGGCAGTGCCTGGTTACCAGTCTGGACTTGCTCACTGCCCCTCCCATCCTGCTGGGCCGAGACCAGTTCCAGTTTGGACAAAGTGCAATGTCCTGTCGAGATGCTCCGGCCTTTCTCTCTGTTTGCTTCCTGCTAATATTTAACCAGCTGCCGGGTTACTGGGGAGACAGCAGCTGCTACACAGCACAAACCATCGACTCGATACATCTCCAGTAACTTCTGTACTCATGGCCTCCACTCACCTTGACACACCCCGCCATGCTGCCCAACCTCCACCCCCACAGCCTGACCCCAACCACTGCTCCTCAACCTCCCGCCCTCACCCCTTCATCCACCAAACCCCAAAACCATCAGCCCTGCACCATCTACCACCCCACACTCCCGAACCCCGAGCACCCCTCTCCCATCCCCCCTCAACCTCCCATACCCCCTCCCCCTGCCATCTCCCCTGACTGGCCACCTCCCATACACCCTCCTCCCCCTCCCATTCATCCCACTCACAACCTCCCATTCCCTCCTCACGGGCAACCTCCCATACCCGCTTCAGATGCCAGACACCCTCACCCAGCACTGTTCCTCACCTCCCCATCATCAGCACCTCCCGCCAGGGCCCCCACCAAGAGCAGCCACAGCACCCACAGCACGCACACCGCCCACACCCAAACCCATCCTGTTGTCAGGGACGCTGCATTAAACATTAGGCAGAGTGGATTGCCTCTCAATTAACTTCCTGAGTGTCTGATTGGTTACTTACTGCTCAGCACCCTGAAGAGATTTCCCCAGTGAGAGTCAGCACCTTCAGGAACTGTATCCCAGTGAGAGTCAGCACCTTCAGGAACTGTATCCTAGTGAGAGTCAGCACCTTCAGGAACTGTATCCCAGTGAGAGTCAGCACCTTCAGGAACTGTATCCCAGTGAGAGTCAGCACCTTCAGGGACTGTATCCCAGTGAGAGTCAGCACCTTCAGGAACTGTCCCCCGGCAAGAGTCAGCACCTTCAGGAACTGTATCCCAGTGAGAGTCAGCACCTTCAGGAACTCTCCCGCAATTAGAGTCTGCACCTTCAGGAACTGTATCCCAGTGAGACTCAGCACCTTCAGGAACTGTATCCCAGTGAGAGTCAGCACCTTCAGGAACTGTATCCCAGTGAGAGTCAGCACCTTCAGGAACTGTATCCCAGTGAGAGTCAGCACCTTCAGGAACTGTATCCCAGTGAGAGTCAGCACCTTCAGGAACTGTATCCCAGTGAGAGTCAGCACCTTCAGGAACTGTATCCCAGTGAGAGTCAGCACCTTCAGGAACTGTATCCCAGTGAGAGTCAGCACCTTCAGGAACTGTATCCCAGTGAGAGTCAGCACCTTCAGGAACTGTATCCCAGTGAGAGTCAGCACCTTCAGGAACTGTATCCCAGTGAGAGTCAGCACCTTCAGGAACTGTCGCCCAGTGAGAGTCAGCACCTTGAGGAACTGTATCCCAGTGAGAGTCAGCACTTTGACGAATGGTATCCCAGTGAGAGTCAGCACCTTCAACAACTGTCCCCCAGTGAGAGTCAGCACCTTCAGGAACAGTCATTCATTTTGGTAGGACTAATTCATTTTGGTAGGACTAATTTAAATGTGGATTACAGAGTCAAAGGTATGGTTCTGAAGACTGTGGAGGAACAGAGAGATCTTGGGGTCCATACCGCAAGGATCTGTTTTGGGGCCACTGGTGTTTGTCATTTTTATTAATGACCTGGATGTGGGCGTGGAAGGATGGATTAGTAAATTCGCGGATGACACTAAAGTCGGTGGAGTTGTATACAGTGCGGAGGGAAGTGGCAGGTTACAGAGGGACATAGATAAGCTGCAGAGCTGGGCTGAGAGGTGGCAAATGGAGTTTAATGCGGAAAAATGTGAGGTGATTCACTTTGGAAGGAGTAACAGGAATACAGAGTACTGGGCTAATGGTAAGATACTTGGTAGTGTGGATGAACAGAGGGATCTGGGTGTCCATGTGCATAGATCCCTGAAAGTTGGCACCCAGGTTGATAGGGTTGTTAAGAAGGCGTACGGTGTCTTAGTTTTTATTGGTACAGGGATGGAGTTTTGGAGCCAGGAGGTCATGGTGCAACTGTACAAAACTCTGGTACGGCCGCATTTGGAGTATTGCTTACAGTTCTGGTCGCCGTATTATAGGAAAGATGTGGAAGTGTTGGAAAGGGTGCAGAGGAGATTTACCAGGATGTTGCCTGGTATGGTGGGAAAATCGTATGAGGAAAGGCTGAGGAGCTTGAGGCTGTTTTCATTAGAGAGAAGAAGGTTAAGAGGTGACTTAATAGAGGCATACAAGATGATCAGAGGATTAGATAGGGTGGATAGTGAGAGCCTTTTTCCTCGGATGGTGTTGGCTAGCACGAGGGGACATAGCTTTAAATTGAGGGGTGAGAGATATAGGACAGATGTTAGAGGTAGGTTCTTTACTCAGAGAGTAGTAAGGGCGTGGAATGCCCTGCCTGCAGCAGTGGTGGACTCGTCAACATTGAGAGCGTTCAAGTGGTTATTGGATAAACATATGGATGATATACCTGTGGGAAGTGCACCCATCTGCAGCTCCTCCAAAACCGTGTTAGGGAACTGGAGCTGGAGTTGGATGAACTTAGGATCATTAGGGACGCAGAAGTGGTCATAGACAGAAGCTTTAGGAATACGGTTACTCCGAGGAATGAAAACAGATGGGTGACGGTGAGAGGGGCTGGGAGGAAGCAGTCCATGCAGGGATCCCCGGTGGTCGTTCCCCTTAGCAACAAGTATTCCGCTTTGGATACGGTTGAGGGGGATGACATACCGGTGGTGAGCCGCAGTGAGAGGATCTCCAGCACTGTGTCCGTCTCTGTGGCTCGGGAGGGTAAGGGGCAGAGCGGGAGGGCAATAGTTATTGGGGACTTGTTAGTTAGAGGGATAGATAGGAAGTTCTGTGGCAGCAAAAGAGACTCACGGATGGTATGTTGCCTACCGGATGCCAGGGTCCGTGACGTCTCAGACCGTGTTTTCCGGATTCTGAAGGGGGAGGGGAAACAGTCACAAGTTGTGGTACACATTGGTACCAATGACATAGGTAAGCGAGGGGACGGGGATTTAAAGCAGGAATTTCTGGAGCTGGGCTGGAAGCTGAGAGCCAAGACAAAACATGTGGTCATCTCTGGTACGTTGCCGGTGCCACGTGATAGCGAGTTGAGGAACAGGGAGAGAGTGCAGTTAAACATGTGGTTGCAGGGATGGTGTACATAGAACATTACAGCGCAGAACAGGCCCTTCGGCCCACGATGTTGCACCGACCAGTTAAAAAAAAAAAAAACTGTGACCCTCCAACCTAAACCAATTTCTTTTCGTCCATGAACCTATCTACGGATCTCTTAAACGCCCCCAAACTAGGCGCATTTACTACTGATGCTGGCAGGGCATTCCAATCCCTCACCACCCTCTGGGTAAAGAACCTACCCCTGACATCGGTTCTATAACTACCCCCCCTCAATTTAAAGCCATGCCCCCTCGTGCTGGATTTCTCCATCAGAGGAAAAAGGCTATCACTATCCACCCTATCTAAACCTCTAATCATCTTATATGTTTCAATAAGATCCCCTCTTAGCCGCCGCCTTTCCAGCGAAAACAATCCCAAATCCCTCAGCCTCTCCTCATAGGATCTCCCCTCCATACCAGGCAACATCCTGGTAAACCTCCTCTGCACCCTCTCCAAAGCCTCCACATCCTTCCTGTAATGTGGGGACCAGAACTGCACACAGTACTCCAAGTGCGGCCGCACCAGAGTTGTGTACAGTTGCAACATAACGCTACGACTCCTAAATTCAATCCCCCTACCAATAAACGCCAAGACACCATATGCCTTCTTAACAACCTTATCTACTTGATTCCCAACTTTCAGGGATCTATGCACACATACACCTAGATCCCTCTGCTCCTCCACACTATTCAAAGTCCTCCCGTTAGCCCTATACTCAACACATCTGTTATTCCTACCAAAGTGAATTACCTCACACTTCTCCGCATTAAACTCCATCCGCCACCTCTCGGCCCAACTTTGCAACCTGTCTAAGTCTTCCTGCAAACTACGACACCCTTCCTCACTGTCTACCACACCACCGACTTTGGTGTCATCAGCAAATTTGCTAATCCACCCAACTATACCCTCATCCAGATCATTAATAAATATTACAAACAGCAGTGGCCCCAAAACAGATCCCTGAGGTACACCACTTGTAACCGCACTCCATGATGAATATTTACTATCAACCACCACCCTCTGTTTCCTATCCGCTAGCCAATTCCTGATCCAATTTCCTAGATCACCCCCAATCCCATACATCTGCATTTTCTGCAGAAGCCTACCATGGTGAACCTTATCAAACGCCTTACTAAAATCCATATATACCACGTCCACTGCCTTGCCCCCATCCACCTCCTTGGTCACTTTCTCAAAAAACTCAATAAGGTTAGTAAGGCACGACCTACCTGCCACAAAACCATGCTGACTATCACCTATCAATTCATTACTCTCCAAATAACTATAAATCCTATCCCTTATAATTTTTTCCAACATCTTGCCGACAACAGAAGTGAGACTCACCGGTCTATAATTCCCGGGGAAGTCTCTGTTCCCCTTCTTAAACAATGGGACAACATTCGCTAACCTCCAATCTTCTGGTACTATACCAGAGGCCAACGACGACCTGAAGATCAGAGCCAGAGGCTCTGCAATCACTTCTCTTGCCTCCCAGAGAATCCTTGGATAAATCCCATCCGGACCAGGGGATTTATCTATTTTCAGACCCTCCAGAATATCCTGCACATCCTCCTTATCAACTGTAATACTGTCTATTCTACTCCCTTGCAACCCAGTGTCCTCCTCAGCTATATTCATGTCCCCTTGCGTGAACACCGAAGAGAAATATTGGTTCAATGCTTCACCAATCTCCTCCGGTTCCACACATAACTTCCCTCTGCCATCTATAACTGGCCCTAAACTTGCCCTAACCAACCTTCTGTTCTTGACATACCTATAGAACGCCTTAGGATTCTCTTTAACCCTATCCGCCAAAGTCTTCTCATGTCCCCTTTTAGCCCTTCTAAGCTCGCTCTTCAACTCCCTCTTAGCCAATCTAAAGCTTTCTAGTGCACTACCCGAGTGCTCACGTCTCATCCGAACATAAGCCTCCTTTTTCTTTTTAACCAACAAATAAACTTTTTTGGTGCACCACGGTTCCCTAGCCCTACCAATTCCTCCTTGCCTGACAGGGACATACCTATCACAGACTCGCAGTAGCTGCTCCTTGAAAAAACTCCACATGTCGGACGTTCCCAGTCCCTGTAATCTCCTAGTCCAATCTATGTTTCCTAATTCTCTCCTAATAGCCTCATAATTACCCTTCCCCCAGCTAAAACCACTGGCCCGAGGTTCATGCCTATCCCTTTCCATCACTAAGGTGAACGTAACCGAATTGTGGTCACTATCACCAAAATGCACACCAACTTCCAAGTCTAGCACCTGGTCTGGCTCATTTCCCAGCACCAGATCCAATATAGCCTCACCTCTAGTTGTAGGAGGGAGGGTTTCAGATACGTGGATAATTGGAACACATTCTGGGGAAGGTGGGACCTGTACAAACAGGACGGGGTGCACCTGAACCAGAGGGGCACCAATATCCTAGGAGGGAAATTTGTTACGACTCTTCAGGGGGGTTTAAACTAATTTGTCAGGGGAGTGGGAAAAGGAGTTGTAGTCCAGAAGTCAGTGAGGGTGGTGAGGTATTGGGGAAGATATCAGGGTCAAGGGTGGGTACTGGTAGACAGGAAGGTGGGTTGAAGTGTGTCTACTTCAATGCAAGGAGCATCCGGAACAAGGTAGATGAACTTGGGGTGTGGATTGGTACTTGGGACTACGATGTTGTGGCCATTACGGAGACGTGGGTAGAACAAGGACAGGAATGGTTGTTGGACGTTCCGGGGTATAGATGTTTCAGTAAGTGTAGGGAAGCTGGTAAAAGAGGTGGAGGAGTAGCATTGTTAATCAAGGATAGTTTAACGGCTGCGGAAAGGCACTTCCAGGGGGATCTGCCTACTGAGGTAATATGGGCTGAGGTTACAAATAGGAAAGGAGCGGTCACGTTGTTAGGAGTTTACTATAGGCCCCCAAATAGTAATAGAGATGTGGAGAAGAAATTGCTAAGCAGATTATGGATATGTGTGGGGGTCACAGGGTAGTTGTCATGGGGGACTTTAACTTTCCAAATATTGATTGGAACCTTTTTGGTCAAATAGTTCGGATGGGGCAGTTTTTGTGCAGTGTGTGCAGGAGGGTTTCCTGACACAATATGTGGATAGGCCGACAAGAGGTGAGGCCACATTGGATTTGGTACTGGGAAATGAACAGGGCCAAGTGTTAGATTTGGTTGTGGGAGAGCACTTTGGAGATAGTGACCACAATTCGGTGTCTTTTGTTATTGCAATGGAGAGGGATAGGGCCGTACGGCAGGGCAAGGTTTACAATTGGGGGAGAGGTAATTATGATGCGATTAGGCAAGAATTAGGGGGCATAAGTTGGGAACAGAAACTGTCAGAGAAAGGAACTAATGAAAAGTGGAACTTTTTCAAGGAACAAATGCTGGATGTCCTTGATAGGTATGTCCCTGTCAGGCAGGGAGGAAATGGCCGAGTGAGGGAATCATGGTTCATGAAAGAGGTGGAATGTCTTGTGAAAAGGAAGAGGGAAGCTTATGTAGGGATGAGGAAACAAGGTTCATATGGCTCGATTGAGGGTGACAGGTTAGCAAGGAATGAGCTGAAAAAGGGGCTTAGGAGAGCTAGGAGGGGACACGAGAAGTCCTTGGCGGGTCGGATCAAGGAAAACCCCAAGGCTTTTTACTCTTATGTGAGGAATAAAAGAATGACCAGGGTGAGGTTAGGGCCGGTCAAGGACAGTAGTGGGAACTTGTGTATGGAGTCAGTAGAGATAGGCGAGGTGATGAATGAATACTTTTCTTCAGTGTTCACCAAGGAGAGGGGCCATGTTTTTGAGGAAGAGAAGGTGTTACAGGCTAATAGGCTGGAGGAAATAGATGTTCGGAGGGAGGATGTCCTGGCAGTTTTGAATAAACTGAAGGTCGATAAGTCCCCTGGGCCTGATGAAATGTATCCTAGGATTCTTTGGGAGGCAAGGGATGAGATTGCAGCGCCTTTGGCTTTGATCTTTGGGTCCTCGCTGTCCACGGGGATGGTGCCAGGGGACTGGAGAATGGCGAATGTTGTTCCTCTGTTTAAGAAAGGGAATAGAAATGACCCTGGTAATTATAGACCGGTTAGTCTTACTTTGGTGGTTGGTAAATTGATGGAAAAGGTCCTTAGGGATGGGATTTACGACCATTTAGAAAGATGCGGATTAATCCGGGATAGTCAGCACGGATTTGTGAAGGGCAAGTCGTGCCTCACAAATTTGATAGAATTTTTTGAGGAGGTAACTAAGTGTGTTGATGAAGGTAGGGCAGTTGATGTCATATACATGGATTTTAGTAAGGCTTTTGATAAGGTCCCCCATGGTCGGCTTATGATGAAACTGAGGAGGTGTGGGATAGAGGGAAAGTTGGCCGATTGGATAGGTAACTGGCTATCTGATCGAAGACAGAGGGTGGTGGTGGATGGAAAATTTTCGGATTGGAGGCAGGTTGCTAGCGGAGTGCCGCAGGGATCGGTGCTTGGTCCTCTGCTCTTTGTGATTTTTATTAATGACTTAGAGGAGGGGGCTGAAGGGTGGATCAGTAAATTTGCTGATGACACCAAGATTGGTGGAGTAGTGGATGAGGTGGAGGGCTGTTGTAGGCTGGAAAGAGACATAGATAGGATGCAAAGCTGGGCTGAAAAATGGCAAATGGAGTTTAACCCTGATAAATGTGAGGTGATTCATTTTGGTAGGACTAATTTAAATGTGGATTACAGGGTCAAATGTAGGGTTCTGAAGACTGTGGAGGAACAGAGAGATCTTGGGGTCCATATCCACAGATCTCTAAAGGTTGCCACTCAAGTGGATAGAGCTGTGAAGAAGGCCTATCGTGCGTTAGCTTTTATTAACAGGGGGTTGGAGTTTAAGAGCCGTGGGGTGATGCTGCAACTGTACAGGACCTTGGTGAGACCACATTTGGAATATTGTGTGCAGTTCTGGTCACCTCACTATAAGAAGGATGTGGAAGCGCTGGAAGGAGTGCAGAGGAGATTTACCAGGATGCTGCCTGGTTTGGAGGGTAGGTCTTATGAGGAAAGGTTGAGGGAGCTAGGACTGTTCTCTCTGGAGCGGAGGAGGCTGAGGGGAAACTTAATAGAGGTTTATAAAATGATGAAGGGGATAGATAGAGTGAACGTTCAAAGACTATTTCCTCGGGTGGATGGAGCTATTACAAGGGGGCATAACTATAGGGTTCGTGGTGGGAGATATAGGAAGGATATCAGAGATAGGTTCTTTACGCAGAGAGTGGTTGGGGTGTGGAATGGACTGCCTGCAGTGATAGTGGAGTCAGACACTTTAGGAACATTTAAGCGGTTATTAGATAGGCACATGGAGCACCAGGATGATAGAGAGTGGGATAGCTTGATCTTGGTTTCAGATAAAGCTTGGCACAACATCGTGGGCCGAAGGGCCTGTTCTGTGCTGTACTGTTCTATGTTCTATGTTCCATCCCAGTGAGAGTCAGCACGTTCAGGAACTGTATCCCAGTGAGTTTTAGCACCTTCAGCATCTATCCCCCAGTGAGTGTCAGCATCTTCAGGATCTGTATCCCAGTGAGAGTCAGCACCTTCAGGAACTGCCCCCCAGTGAGTGTCAGCATCTTCAGGAACTGTATCCCAGTGAGAGTCAGCACCTTAAGGAACTGTATCCCAGTGAGAGTCAGCATCTTCAGGATCTGTATCCCAGTGAGAGTCAGCACCTTCAGGAACTGCCCCCCAGTGAGAGTCAGCACCTTAAGGAACTGTATCCCAGTGAGAGTCAGCATCTTCAGGATCTGTATCCCAGTGAGAGTCAGCACCTTCAGGAACTGTATCCCAGTGAGAGTCAACACCTTCAGGAACTGTATCCCAGTGAGAGTCAGCACCTTCAGGAACTGTATCCCAGTGAGAGTCAGCACCTTCAGGAACTGTCCCAGTGAGAGTCAACAGCTTCAGGAACTCTATCCCAGTGAGAGTCAGCACCTTCAGGAACTGCCCCCCAGTGAGAGTCAGCACCTTCAGGAACTGTATCCCAGTGAGAGTCAGCACCTTCAGGAACTGTATCCCAGTGAGAGTCAGCACCTTCAGGAACTGTATCCCAGTGAGAGTCAGCACCTTCAGGAACTGTATCCCAGTGAGAGTCAACACCTTCAGGAACTGTATCCCAGTGAGAGTCAGCACCTTCAGGAACTGTATCCCAGTGAGAGTCAGCACCTTCAGGAACTGTATCCCAGTGAGAGTCAGCACCTTCAGGAACTGTATCCCAGTGAGAGTCAGCACCTTCAGGAACTGTATCCCACTGAGAGTCAGCACCTTCAGGAACTGTATCCCAGTGAGAGTCAGCACCCTCCGGAACTGTATTCCAGTGAGAGTCAGCACCTTCAGGAATGTCCCCCAGTGAGAGTCAGCACCTTCAGGAACTGTATCCGAGTGAGCGTCAAGAACTTTATGAATGAGGAGGGATGATAACACATTAAAACCGATATATGTCTGTCACTGAAATTGTGCACCAGTAACTTGCATTATTCTTTTTTTGCAATGTTCTGTATTCTGTGGTTAATTTCATCACTCAGCAGTATCGTCAATGGCAGTTCAGGATTTCAGCAGTACTGATTGGCAGAAGAAGTTTCTGGAAGTTCTTTTCTGGGTGGCAGGACTGAATATTCCCTCTAAATCTGATTTCCTTTCGCCCCGGAGAGTGAGGTCCTGTTCTCTTCTTTTCTGGGAACTTTCACACATAGAAACATAGAAACTAGAAGCAGGAGGAGGCCATTCAGCCCTTCCAGCCTGCTCCACCATTCATCTTGATCATGGCTGATCATCAAATTCAATATCCTGATCCTGCCTTCCCCCCATATCCCTTGGTCCCTTTAGCCCATATGATCTTTAGGAATTTGATAGTCATATTGCAGCTCTGGCGAGCAGTGCGGTAACATTTAGTCTGACTCCAACAAAGCTCTCAGTGTGAGGCGAGGTTCAACGTCAACTGTCGATGTAGCATCCAGTTCCAAACTGCATTCCCTGTCACCCCTCGCATTTACCCTGCCAGTTATAGAATCCTACAGTGCAGAAGGAGACCATTCGGCCCATCGAGTCTGCACTGACCACTATCCCACCCAGGCCCTATCCCCATAAACCCATGTATTTCCCCTAGCTAGTTCCCCTCACACTATGGGGCAATTTAGCATGGCCAATCCACCTAACCCGCACACCTTTGGAGTGTAGGAGGAAACTGGAGCACCCGGAGGAAACCCACACAGACACAGGGAGAATGTGCAGACTCAGCACAAACAGTGACCCAAGCCGGGAATTGAACCCGCGTCCCTGACGCTGTGAGGCAGCAGTGCTAACCACTATGCCACCGTGCCACCCCAAACCTACACATTTTGGGACACTGAGGGGCAATTTCGCCTGACCAATCCACTGAACCAATACGTCTTTGAAGTGTGGGAGGAAACCAGAGCACCTGGAGGAAACTCACAGACACAAGGAGAACCTGTCGACACCTTACTGTCACCTGAGGCCGGAATCGAGCCCAGGTCCTTGGTGCTGTGAGCCAGCAATGCTAACCACTGTGCCACTGTGCCACGTGGTAAAGGCACTGGCTTGTCTTTCTTTGAGATTATTTTTGTTGTTGGTTTAATTTGGAAGCTACATGTTACTAAACAAAGTAAGTGTCCGCTCTCAGTCATCAGGGCATTTACCAGTCGGAACATTTGGTTTGATGAATGCGGGAAAAGTTTTCAATTCCTCAAACTGAAGAAAATAAATTCTTGGTTAAATGTGGTAATCTTTAGTGAAAAGTAGGCCAGTTTTATTAAAAGCAGAGGCAATTCACACACAGCCTGTAATCTATTCACTTTCACACCTAATTCAAACTGCCCTTGAAGGTTCCGTACAGACAAGTTCCAGCTGCTCCTTTCATTTTCTGCTGTTTCCTTATAAAAACGTTACAAATAAATGATGTGAAGCTGTGTTAATTATTTTTAGCCTGGCTATATTGTAAATACAGGAGATTGTCTTTTCCTGTACCCAGTAGTTGACACAGATATCCTCACCCTCTGTCTAAATCCGATCTTTCCATCTCACCATCCTCACATCGACCAGCTCAGCAGCTAAATCACTTCAATCTATTCCAGCAGCCAAGATCACACATGAGCAGCAGAATTAGGGACCATTCGGCCCCTTGAACGGGCTGTGCCGTTCAGTACGATCAGTGTTAATAATCTCAATCCAAGACTCCAACACAATATGACACTCAAAGGCCACACCAATAATCAAATATCTCCTCTCTCACCCACCCAACCAGCTCAGCACAATACCCAAACCCGTTCCCACCACCCCACTGCTCACTCCCAAACACAATTCAACTAAACAGATCCACAACCCAACACCTATCCACCAATAACGACAAAATACTGCGGATGGTGGAATCTGAAACAAAAACAGAAAATGCTGGAATTTCTCAGCGGGTCTGACAGCCTCTGCGAGAGAGAATAGAGCCAATGCTTCAAATCTGGATGACTCTTTGTCTATCTTTCGAACACATCCCCACCTCTGTTGAACCCGGCACAACCTCACCATTCTCACTTTGATTTTATTTTATTCTTTCACAGACTTGAGTCTCACTGGCTAGGGCAGCATTTATTGCCCATCCCTAGTTGTCCTTGAGAAGGTGGTGGTGAACTGCCTTCTCAAACCACTGCAGTCCGTGCGGTGTAGGTACACCCACAGCACTGTTAGGGAAGAAATTCCAGGATTTTGCCCCAGCGATAATGAAGGAACGGCAATATTTTTACAAATCTGGATGGTGAGTGACTTGGAGGGAAATATCCAGGTGGTGGTTTTTCCAGGTACCTGCTGCCCTTGTCCTTCTAGATGGTAGTGGTCATGGGTTTGGAAGGTTCTGCCTAAGTGAGTTACTGGTGAGTTGCTATAGGGCATCTTGTCTTGTAGTGACAGAGCGACAGAGCGACAGAGTGACAGAGTGAGCCTGCTGCTGCACCTGAATCATGGAGTTATTAGAGCACAGAATGTGGCCATTCAGTCCATCCATTTCCTCCCAATCCAGGGGCAGTTGACGATGAGAGAAATAAATCTGCGTGTGGAATTGAATGGAACTGCAAGGCTGGCTTGTGGGATTCCACTAAAAGTAAAGTTAAAGTTTATTTATTAGTCACAAGTAAGGCTTACATTAACACTGCAATGAAGTTACTGTGAAATTCCCCTAGTCGCCACACTCCGGTGCCTGTTTCGGTCAATGCATCTAACCAGCATGTCTTTCAGACTGTGGGAGGAAACCGGAGCGCCCGGAGGAAACCCACGCAGACACGGGGAGAACGTGCAAACTCCACACAGACAGTGACCCAAACTGGGAATCGAACCCAGGTCCCTGGCGCTGTGAGGTAGCAGTGTCAACCACTGTGCCACCATGCAGCCTCTCCAATTGCATTTAAAAATGAAACTGGAAATATGAGATAAAGATGAATCTCATGGGATCCAGGGTGAGGTATCTAAATGGATACAAAATTGGCTTCTTGACAGAAGCCAGAGGGTGGTTGTAGAGAGTTGTTTTTCAAACTGGAGGCCTGTGACCAGCAGTGTGCCTCAGGGATCAGTGCTGTGCCCACTGTTATTTGTCATTTATATTAATGATTTGGATGAGAATATAGGGGGCATGGTTAGTAAGTTTGCAGATGACACCAAGATTGGTGGCATGGTGAACAGTGAGGAAGGTTATCTCCAATTGCAGCGGGATCTTGATCAATTGGGCCAGTGATCTGACGAATGGCAGATGGAGTTTAATTTAGACAAATGTGAGGTAATGCATTTTGGTAGATTGAACCAGGGCAGGACTTACTCAGTTAATGGTAGGGCGTTGGGGAGAGTTACAGAACAAAGAGATCTTGGGGTACATGTTCATAGCTCCTTGAAAGTGGAGTCACAGGTGGACAGAGTGGTGAAGAAGGCATTCGGCATGCTTGGTTTCATCGGTCAGAGCATTGAATACAGGAGTTGGGATGTCTTGTTGAAGTTGTACAAGACATTGGTAAGGCCACACTTGGAATACTCTGTGCAATTCTGGTCACCCTATTATAGAAAGGATATTATTAAAGTAGAAAGAGTGCAGAAAAGATTTACTAGGATGCTACCGGGACTTGATGGATTGAGTTATAAGGAGAGGCTGGATCGACTGGGACTTTTTTCTCTGGAGCATAGGAGGCTGAGGGATGACCTTATAGAGGTCTATAAAATAATGAGGGGCACAGACAAGGTAGACAGTCAATATCTTTTCCCAAAGGTGGGGAAGTCTAAAACTAGAGGGCATAGGTTTAAGGTGAGAGGGGAGAGATACAAAAGTGTCCAGAGGGGCAATTTTTTCACACACAGGGTGGTAAGTGTCTGGAACAAGCTGCCAGAGGTAGTAGTAGAGGCGGGTACAATTTTATCTTTTAAAAAGCATTTAGATAGTTACATGGATACGATGGGTATAGAGGGATATGGGCCAAATGCGGGCAATTGGGGTTAGCTTAGGAGTTTTAAAAAATAAGGGCGGCACGGACAAGTTGGGCCGAAGGGCCTGTTTCCATGCTGTAAACCTCTATGACTCTATGACTTTATGAGATGGAAATAAAAATGATCTCTTAAAATATAACATACTGAGACAATGATGACTATTAAAAACCCTCAATTACCAAAATAAAACAGGCAGAGTGAAGACTGTCTTTACATGAAGCAGAATGGTTTTGTTTGGATATAAATCATTGGCTGATAGGAGTGGATGTGATAACACTCAGAAGCTGATAGGGTGAAGACTGTTTGTTCGAGTGGGTGCAGGCTGCAGACCGAGGGAAACATGCTTTACCAGTTCACTCTGAAAACTCACAAAACAACCCTGAGGCTGACAAACAGCTCCTCCCAACCACCTCCGGCAGCACGGCGGAGTGTAACATTCCTCAGGGAAAGACCGATTGATCAGCTGATTTGAGCTAAGGGGGAGATCCAACAGACCAAGAGCAGACAATGGCTAAGTCTTATGGTATCATCGAATGGCTAAAGCACAGAAAGAGGCCAGTCTGCCCATCGTGTTTGCATCAGTTCTCTGCTCCGCCAGCCCCTGCCTTATCTCCATTGCCCTGTCAATCATACTGAACACCTCTTGTGAACTTGCCTCCACCACACTCCCATCCAGTGCATTCCAGACCATAACCACTCGCTGTGTGAAAATAATCACCTTATACCAGTGTCATCTGGCTCTCAATTCTTTTACTGTCAGGAACAGCTTCTTCCTAAAAACTCTGTCCAGAACCCCCTGGATTTTCAACATCTGGATTAAATCTTGTCTCAATCTTCTCTTCTCCAATGGTAAACAGTATCAGCTTCTGTTATAGAATGTGGGCCTCGGTTGCAAGTCCAGCATGTTTTGCCCATCCCCAATTGTTCTTGAACTGATTTCACGGATGTGATTTTCCTGTCCCGCTGCACTGCTCGAATAGCGTAGCAGCTGCGAAATGTCAGCGAGAGGCCAAAAGCGGGAATTGCGACCGGCATCCGGCTGCTCCCAATCTTCCCGGGCCGCTTTTCCCAATGTAATCAGCGTTGAGGCAGGGAACAGCGCGTTGCTGATTATCATATGCAAATTGTAATTTGCATCTACCTAGTGAGTCCGGGGTGCAATGGTTTGGGCTCGCTAATGTTTCTGACCACACCGGTGGAGGTCCACACCAGCTGTGTTCATGTATACAAACTCTACAACTGGGGGGTGGGGGCTGGTTCTTGGAGGCTGGGACTGGCCGGCAGGAGGCCGGCATTTGGGGGGAGGGGATCTGCGATTGGGGAGGAGGTGCATGTGAAAAATGTATACTGGGAGCTTGGTGCATGTGCAGTGGCTCCCTCAGCAGTCTGATGCCGGCCTCTCATGTGGGATTAGGCCCCCCCACTATCCCCGTAACTCCATGAATTTAGCATGTTTGACTGTGGGAGGAAACCGGAGCACCCGAAGGAAACCCACGCAGACACGGGGAGAATGTGCAAACTCCACACAGACAGTGACCCAAGCCGGGAATTGAACCCGGGTCCCTGGCGCTGTGAGACAGCAGTGCTAACCACTGTGCCACTGTGCTGCCCAGTTATGTGAATCTTTCCTTCGTTTGAAGCCTCATGATCTAATATTCTATGTAAAAGCTGCAAGATTCTAACCAATCTATTTGAGAGGTTGAATGAATTAAGATTATAACCATTCGATTTAGAAGAACATAGAACACAGAACATAGAAAAGCTACAGCACAAACAGGCCCTTTGGCCCACAAGTTGCGCCGAACAATTTCCTTACCTTTTAGACTCATCTATAACCCTCTATCTTACTAACCTCCATGAACCTATCCAAAAGTCTCTTAAAAGACTCAATCGAATCCGCTTCCACCACCACTACCAGCAGCCGATTCCACACACCCACCACCCTCTGAGTGAAAAACTTACCCCTAACATCTCCTCTATACCTACTCCCCAGCACCCTAAACCTGTGGCCTCTCGTGACAACCATTTCAGCCCTGGGTAAAAGCCTCTGAGAATCCACTCTATCAATACCTCTCAACATCTTATACACCTCTATCAGGTCACCTCTCATCCTTCGCCTCTCCAAGGAGAATAGACCTCGTTCTCTCAACCTATCCTCATAAGGCATACCACTTAATCCCGGCAACATCCTCGTAAATCTCCTCTGCACCCGTCTATGGCTTCTACATCCTTTCTGTAATGAGGTGACCAGAACTGGGCACAGTACTCCAGGTGGGGTCTGACCAGGGTCCTCTACAGCTGCAGCATTATCTCCCGATTTCTAAACTCAATTCCTCTATTGATGAAGGCCAGCATTCCATACGCCTTCTTAACCACAGCCTCTACCTGCGACCCCGCTTTGAGCGTCCTGTGAACCCGGACCCCAAGATCCCTCTGTTCTTCCACACTGCCAAGCGTCTTATCCTTAATATTATATTCTTCCCTCCTATTCGACCTGCCAAAATGAACCACCACACGCTTATCTGGGTTGAAGTCCATCTGCCACTTCTCCGCCCAGTCTTGCATCTTATCTATGTCTCGTTGCAACTGCTGACATCCTTCTACACTATGCACAATACCTCCAACCTTTGTGTCATCAGCAAACTTGCCAACCCATCCTTCCACTTCCACAACCAGGTCATTTATAAAAATCACAAAGAGCAAGGGTCCCAGAACAGATCCCTGGGGCACCCCACTGGTGACCGACCTCCACTCTGAAAAAGACCCATCTACAACCACTCTTTGCCTTCTGTGGGCAAGCCAGTTCTGAATCCACAAAGCAACATCCCCTTGTATCCCATGCCCCTTCACTTTCTCCATAAGCCTTGCATGGGGCACCTTATCAAACACCTTACTGAAATCCATAGAAACCACATCTACCGCTCTTCCCCCGTCTAAGTGTCTAGTCACATCTTCAAAAAACTCAATCAGGCTCGTAAGGCAAGATCTGCCTCTGACAAAGCCGTGCTGGCTACTTCTGATCATACTATTCCTTTCCAAATGTTCATAAATCCTGCCTCTCAGGATCTTCTCCATCAACTTACCTACCACTGAGGTTAGACTCACCGGTCTATACTGGGCTATCTCTTCTCCCTTTCTTGAATAACGGAACCACATCCGCCATCCTCCAATCCTCCGGAACCTCTCCCGTCTCCATGGACAACGCAAGATCATCGCCAGAGGATCAGCAATCTCTTCCCTCGCCTCCCACAGAAACCTGGGGTACATCCCATCCGGTCCCGGCGATTTATCTAACTTGATGCTTTTCAACAGCTCCAACACATCCTCTTTCCTAATGCCCACATGCTCAATCTTCTCAGTCCACTGCAAGTCTGCACTGCAACGACCAAGATCCTTTTCCACTGTGAATACTGAAGCAAAGTATTCATTGAGTACCTCTGCTATTTCAACCGGTTCAATACAGACTTTCTCACCGTCACATTTGATCGGTCCTACTCCTTCACATCTTATCCTCTTGCTCTTCACATACTTGTAGAATGCCTTGGGGTTTTCCATTATCCTATCTGCCAAGGCCTTCTCATGTCCCCTCCTGGCTCTTCTAATTTCCCTCTTTAGTTCCTTCCTACTCGTCGTATACTCTTCTAGATTTCGAACATTACTTAGCTCCCTGAACCTTTTGTAGGCTTTTCTTTTCTTCCTGACTAAATCCGTTGCAGCTTTCGTGCACCACGGTTCCTGTAACCTACCATAACTCCCCTGTCGCACCGGAACATTGCCGTGCAGAGCTCCAGACAAATTTTCCTTGAAAATTTGCCACATTTCTTCTGTACATTTCCCTGAGAAAACCTCCTTCCAATTTATGCCTCTAATTTCCTGCCTAATAGCATCATAATTGCCCTTACTCCAGATAAACACTATCCGAGCTCGGCTGATCCTATCTCTCTTCAATGCTAGTGTAAAGGAGATAGAGTTATGATCACTATCCCCAAAATGCTCTCCCACTGATAGATCTGACACCTGCCCAGGTTCATTCCCTAATATCAAATCAAGTACAGCCTCTCCTCTTGTAGGCTTATCCACATACTGTGTCAGGAAGCTCTCCTGAACACACCTAACAAACTCCTCTCCATCTAAACCCCTTACCCTAGGGATATTCCAATCGATATTTGGGAAATTAAAATCTCCCATCACGACCACTCTGTTATTAACACATCTCTCCAGAATCTGCTTCCCAATCTGCTCCTCCACATCTCTGCTACTATTGGGCGGCCTATAGAAAACACCCAGTAAAGTTACCGACCCCTTCCTGTTCCTAACCTCCACCCACAGAGATTCCGTAGACAATCCTTCCATGGCATCCATCTTTTCTACAGCCGTGACACTATCCCTGATCAACAGTGCCACTCCCCCACCTCTTTTGCCTCCTTCCCTGTCCCTCCTGAAACATCTGAAACTCGGCACTTGAATTACCCAGTCCTGACCCTGAGATAACCAAGTCTCTGTAATGGCCACCACATCACACTACCAAGCAGCCATCCACGCTCTAAGCTCATCCATTTTGTTCACTACACTCCTTGCGTTAAAATAAACACACCTCAACCCATCGGTCTGAGAGCTCCCCTCCCCCTTCCCCTGCCTATCCTCCCTCTCACACTGCCGACCAGCCCCTCTTATTTTTACTCTAACCTCCTCTCTCCCAGTCACCCCATTTTGATTCCCACCCCCCAACCATTCTAGTTTAAACACTCCCCAGTAACCTTAGCAAACCTTCCCGCCAGAATATTGGTCCCCCTGGGATTCAAGTGAAACCCATCCTTTTTGTACAGGTCGCACCTGCCCCTAAAGAGGTCCCAATGATCCAGGAACCTGAATCCCTGACCCCTGCTCCAATCCCTCAGCCACGCATTCATCCTCCACCTTATTCCGTTCCTTCCCTGTCATAGAAAGAAAATCATAGAAACCCTACAGTGCAGAAGGAGGCCATTCGGCCCATCGAGTCTGCACCGACCACAATCCCACCCAGGCCCTACCCCCACATATTTTTACCCATTAATCCCTCTAACCTATGCATCCCAGGACTCTAAGGGGCAATTTTTTTTAACCTGGCCGATCAACCTAACCCGCACATCTTTGGACTGTGGGAGGAAACCGGAGCACCCGGAGGAAACCCACGCAGACACGAGGAGAATGTGCAAACTCCACACAGACAGTGACCTGAGCCGGGAATCGAACCCGGGACCCTGGAGCTGTGAAGCAGCAGTGCTAACCACTGTGCTGCCGTGCCGCCCTCACTGTCTCGTGGCACAGGTAGCAATCCTGAGATTACTACCTTAGCGTTCCTTTTCCTTAACTCCCTACCTAACTCCCTATATTCTCTTTTCATAACCCCTTCCCCCTTCCTGCCTATGTCGGCAGTACCAGTATGCACCACGACTTCTGGCTCCTCTCCTTCCCACTTAAGGATTTCTTGGACCCTGTCGGAAACATCCCTGATCCCGGCTCCAGGGAGGCAAACCACCATCCGCGTTTCTCGACTTCTTCCACAGAAACGCCTGTCTGACCCCCTCACTGTGGAGTCCCCGATCACCACTGCCTTCCTCCTCCTTTCCTTGCCTTCTTTTGCTACAGGGCTGGACTCCGCACAGGAGGCACGACCACTGCTGCTTCCCCCAAGTGGACTGTCCCCCCCCAACAGTACTCAAACAAGAGTACTTATTCTTAAGGGGCACAACCACTGGTACTCTGAACCACCTGACTCTTCCCTTTCCTGACTGTGACCCACTCGCCTGATCCTTGTGGCCCTGGTGTGACC
This sequence comes from Mustelus asterias, assembly GCF_964213995.1. Taxonomy (NCBI): domain Eukaryota; kingdom Metazoa; phylum Chordata; class Chondrichthyes; order Carcharhiniformes; family Triakidae; genus Mustelus; species Mustelus asterias. The sequence goes on along the minus strand of NC_135804.1, from coordinate 1,866,071 downwards.
ACCTGCCTATCACTCCTATCTATCACCTCCTCGTTTTCCCTGACCAGACGAATGTACTCGAGCTGCAGCTCCAGTTCCCCAACTCGGTCCCTAACTCGTATTTGAGAGGCTGTTTTGGATAAATTAAGTTGATTCTGATTGTTATGGTTCATTTAACAATAGCTTAAGTTTCTGTTGACTCAATAAAACACTGAACTACCCAGGTACTCATGTGGGGTTCTGCTGTCAGGACAGAGTGTCAGAGAAAGGTTTCTTACCCAGAGATTTGTTAAAAATTGCCATAAAAAACTTAGTCACGGGGCAATTGTGGCTGACAACAAACTGTATTGGTACATTGGGGAGTCAGAGAGATGGGTGAGAGACAGCAGATGGAAGAGGAGCGCACACCAGGCTGAAATAACCAACAGTGTGTGGGTTTAACCCCCTGAGCCTGAGACACCAGCACCATCCACAGGGACTGACCAATGTGCATCTCCTCAACCCCCTGCTCCATGGTGAAGGAACTGAACTGCTTTCCTTGTTCCTCCATTGTCGTTCAAGCCAGAGGTTGCTATGTAGGAGAAGGCAGTGCTTTGCCAGAAGGTCATGTTGAGACAGACACCACTGCAACTTTTAAGAAAACAGAAATAGGTAAACCAGGGGAAGTTCTAGAGCTGTGGGGAGGGAGCAGAGCAGCAGCACACGGCTAATGGATCAAGTGGCCTCCTTCTGTTCTTCTATAACCAGCTAGCATAAACAAGGACCCCACGCACCCCGGACATTCTCTCTTCCACCTTCTTTCGTCGGGGAAAAGATACAAAAGTCTGCGGTCACATACCAACCGACTCAAGAACAGCTTCTTCCCTGCTGCTTTCAGACTTTTGAAAGGACCTACCTCACACTAAGCTGATCTTTCTCTTCACCCTATCTGTAGCTACAACACTATATTCTGCACCCTCTCCTTTCCTTCTCCCCTATGTACTCTATGAACGGTATGCTTTGTATAGCGCAAGAAACAATACTTTTTACTGTATCCCAATACATGCGACAATGATAAATCAAATCAAATCAAACAACAATGAGTGGAGTTTAAAGCAACTCACTGACTGTGCTGTGCTTTGGGATGTGTTCAACTATGAACAATGAAATTCAAGAAGATGGACTGACCTTGGAGTGTGAGCAATGTGGATTGAGAATGGTCACAGGGCTAGCAGTGTTAGATTACATATTTGGCTTGAATATTCTTGAGTTAAGAGGGTCAGGGGTTGATCTGATCCCGACGTGAAATATGATTAAGGGATTTGAGAGAACAGACAGAGGGAAAATAGGGGAGGTTTAGTCCGGAACAAGGATCATTAAACCGGAGCCAGGCTGTTCAGGGTGGTGGGGGGGAATGTCAGGAAGCACTTCCTCACACAAAGCGGAATGAAAATCACAGAATCACAAACTACTGCAGAAGAGGCCCTTCGGCCCATCGACTCTGCACCGACACATGAAAGACCCACACCTCCCAACTTAATCCCACTTGCCAGCACTTGGCCCATAGCCTTGAATGTTATGATGTGCCAAGTACTCATCCAGGTACTTTTTAAAGGATGTGAGGCATCCCGCCCCCACCACCCTCCCAGGCAGCGCATTCCAGACCGTCACCACCCTCTGGGTAAAAACCCTCTCAAAACCCCTCACTTTTATCTTGTGTCCCCTCATCATTGACCCTACAACTAGGGAGAACAGCTGCTCCCTATCCACCCTGTAGATGTCTCTCTCAATCTTGTACAGCTCGATCAGGTCACCCCACAGTCTTCTCTGTTTCAACGAAAATATTTGATTCGTTTTGATTTGATTTATTATTGTCACATGTATTAACATACAGTGAAAAGTATTGTTTCTTGCGTGCTATACAGACAAAACACACCGTTCATAGAGAAGGAAACGAGAGAGTGCAGAATGTAGTGTTACAGTCATAGCTAGGGTGTAGAGAAAGATCAACTTAATGCGAGGTAGGTCCATTCAAGAGTCTGACAGCAGTAGGGAAGAAGCTGTTCTTGAGTCGGTTGGTACGTGACCTCAGACTTTTGTATCTTTTTCTCGAAGGAAGAAGGTGGAAGAGAGAATGTCCGGGGTGCGTGGGGTCCTTAATTATACCGGCTGCTTTGCTGAGGCAGCGGGAAGTGTAGACAGAGTCAATGGATGGGAGGCTGGTTTAAATAAACATAAGAACATAAGAACTAGGAGCAGGAGTGGGCCATCTGGCCCCTCGAGCCTGCTCCGACATTCAATAAGATCATGGCTGATCTTTTTGTGGACTCAGCTCCACTTACCCGCCTTCTCACCATAATCCTTAATTCCTTTACTGTTCAAAAATTTATCTATCCTTGCCTTAACAACATTCAATGAGGTAGCCTCGACTGCTTCACTGGGCAGGGAATTCCACAGATTCACACCCTCTGTGTGAAGAAGTTCCTCCGCAACTCAGTCCTAAATCTGCTTCCCCTCATTTTGAGGCTATGCCCCGTAGTTCTAGTTTCACCTGCCAGTGGAAACAACTTCCCTGCTTCTATCTTATCTATTCCCTTCATAAACTTATATGTTTCTATAAGATCTCCCCTCATTCTTCTGAATTCCAATGAGTATAGTCCCAGTCTACTCAGTCTCTCATAAGACAACCCTCTCAACTCCGGAATCAACCTAGTGAATCTCCTCTGCACCCCCTCCAGTGCCAGTATATCCTTTCTCAAGTAAGGAGACCAAAACTGTACACAGTACTCCAGGTGTGGCCTCGCCAGCACCTTATACAGCTGCAACATAACCTCGCTGTTTTTAAACTCCATCCCTCTAGCAATGAAGGACAAAATTCCATTTGCCTTCTTAATTACCTGCTGCACCTGCAAACCAACTCCTTGAGATTCCTGCACAAGGACAGGGATTCAAGCACAAGGACACAAGGTTTGCGTGATGGATTGGGCTACATTCATGATCTTTTGTAGTTTTGTTGCGGTCTTGGGCAGAGCAGGAGCCATACCAAGCTGTGATACAACCAGAAAGAATGTTTTCTATGGTGCATCTGTAAAAGTTGGTGAGAGTCATAGCTGACATGCCAAATTTCCTTAGTCTTCTGAGAAAGTAGAGGCGTTGGAGGGCTTTCTTAACTATAGTGTCGGCATGGGGGGACCAGGACAGGTTGTTGGTGATCTGGACACCTAAAAACTTGAAGCTCCCAACCCTTTCTACTTCATCCCCATTGATGTAGACAGGGGCATGTTCTCCATTACACTTCCTGAAGTCAATGACGATCTCCTTCATTTTGTTGACATTGAGGGAGAGATTATTGTTGCCGCACCAGTTCACCAGATTCTCTATCTCATTTCTGTACTCTGTCTCGTCATTGTTTGAGATCCGACCCACTACAGTGGTGTCATCAGCAAACTTGAAAATCGAATTGGAGGGGAATTTGGCCGCACAGCCATAGGTGCATAAGGAGTATAGTAGGAGGCTGAGAACACAGCTTTATGGGGCACCGATGTTGAGGATTATTGTGGAGGAGGTGTTGTTGCCTATCCTTACTGATTGTGGTCTGTGAGTTAGGAAGTTCAGAATCCAGTCGCAGAGGGAGGTGCCGAGGCCCAGGCCACAGAGTTTGGAGATGAGTTTCATGGGAATAATAGTGTTGAAGGCTGAGCTGTAGTCAATAAATAGGAGTCAGAGATAGGTGTCCTTGTTATCGAGGTGTTCCAGGGTTGAGTGCAGGGCCAGGGAGATGGCGTCTGCTGTGAACCCAAGCCTACGCAACCTCTCTTCATAACTTAAATGTTCCATCCCCGGCAGAATTCTGGTGAATCTCCTCTGCACCCCATCCAGTGCAATCACATCCTCCCTATAATGTGGTGACCAGAACTGCACCCAGTGCTCCAGCTGTGGCCTCACCAAAGTTCTATACAACTCCAACATGACTTCCTTGTTTTTGTAATCTATGTCTCGGTTGATAAAGACGAGAAATCCGGAACTTTCTCCCCCTCCAGAAGATTGTGGATGCTGGGACATTCAGAGCTCTCAGACAGGACTGAGGTGAGGAGAAATTTCTTCACCCAGAGGGTGGTGAATGTGTGGAATTCACTCCCACAGAATGTAGTTGAGGCAAAACGTTGTCTGATTTCAAGAAGAAATTAGATGTAGCTCTTGGGGCTGAAGGGACCAAGGGATATGGGAGGAAGGGGGGATCAGGATATTGAATTTGATTAGCCATGATCATAATGAATGGTGGAGTAGGCTCGAAAGACCAAATGGCCTACTCCTGCTTCTAGTTTCTATGTTTATATAAATAACTCACCCCTCTGACTCCCAAAGCCTGTCCACCATCTACAAGTAAGAAGTCTCACAACACCAGGTTAAAGTCCAACAGGTTTATTTGGTAGCAAAAGCCACTAGCTTATTGAATTCGATATTGATTGAGGGATAAGACACCAGGACAACTGTACTGTTATCCTAGAATCTCTACAATGCAGAATGAGGCCATTCGGCCCACTGAGCCAGAACCAAGTCTCTGACAGAGGATCTTAATAAGACTCTCTTCCCCATCCTATCCCCTAAACCCACACACTTACCATGGCTAATCTAACCTACACACCTTGGGACCACTAAGGGGCAATTTAGCATGGCCATTCTACCTAACCAGCACGTCTTTTGGAGTGTGGGAGGAAACCAGACCACGCAAAGGAAACTCACTCAGACACGGGAAGAACATGCAGACTCCGCACAGACAGTGACCCAAGCCAGGAATCGAACCCGTGTCCGTGGCACCGTGAGGCAGCTGTGCTAACCATTGTGCCACCGTGCGATCCAGCCGTGATCATAATGAATGGCGGAGCAGGCTCGAAGGGCTGAATGGCCTACTCCTGCTCCTATTTTCTAATATTCTATGTAACAGAGATTAATAGATTTTTGGTTGAGTGGCCGTGTGCACGGTAGCACAGTGGTTAGCACTGCTGCTTCACAGCTCCAGGGACCTGGGTTCGATTCCCGGCTTGGGTCACTGTCTGTGTGGAGTTTGCACATTCTCCTCGTGTCTGCGTGGGTTTCCTCCGGGTGCTCCGGTTTCCTCCCACAGTCCAAAGATGTGCGGGTTAGGTTGATTGGCCGTGCTAAAATTGCCCCTTAGTGTCCTGGGATGCGTAGATTAGAGGGATTAGCGGGTAAATATGTAGGGATATGGGGGTAGGGCCTGGGTGGGATTGTGGTCAGTGCAGACTCGATGGGCTGAATGGCCTCTTTCTGTACTGTAGGGTTTCTATGATTTCTATGATTTGGGAGAGGGGGGTGTGTGGGGGTGGTCCCACTGTCCATGGTGGGAGGGAGGAGGTCTGCCAGTGCATTGTGAGACTGAGGCGAAATTTCAAACCCAGGCTCTGAAGCCGGGCTCTCCAGCCTGTGGCCAGCACCCCCGCACCACCCCCCCCTCCACATACACAATGCTGGTACACAACGCACAACTCACCACAAAATGACTGAGTGTGGGATGCTTGCAATGCAGACTGTGCTGGAACACTCTGGTTTTCTCCCCGTTCTGACACGAAGGGGTGATCTTGTGAAATAAATTCTAAATCCAGAATGAGTGTGAAAACAGGAGAGTTTCTGATCCGTTATTTGGGTGAGTTCAAATCTGCAGTCCCATTCACTCAGTGCATGAAAAATACCTCAAAAATACTTCGCGCCTGTAGGGAGAGGGGAGGGGCTTAAATCGTCCGAACGCTGGCTGAGAGCAGCATAGGGCGCCATTGCGCATGCGCGGGTCTCTCTGCTCTGAGACCAGAGGGACATGTCACTCAGCCTCTGCTGCACTCAGCCTGCCTCCGTGGCCTAAAGCAGGCCTCTGCCCAGCTACCACAAGGGCCTGCGGCCTATTGCAACATCCCACCCCAGCTGGACTGTTCGACACCCACGACCCCCCCACCTGCCCGGACCGACCGATCCCCTCAAACCAACCCACCCCCCCCACCCCAGTCTGGACTGATCCACCACTCCCTCCCCAACAGATCTCAAATGCAAAGTGCACAGCGGTCCCCCACCACCACCACCGATCGATCCATCCTGGTCTGGCCCCGTCCAAAGTTGGCTCCACCCCCTCTGACCCCACCCTCTTGGCCCTGCCTGGTTCCCAGTGGGCAGAGCTAGTGAGCCCAGTGGGCACTGCCAGGGTGCCAGGCTGGCAATGTCAGGCCGGAACTGCCCAAGGAGAACCACCCCCCTTGACCCCGACCTCCGGGGGGGACCTCAAAGGCCTCTGGTTGTATTGGTGAGGCCATCACATCTGGTAACCATTGCTGGGGATCAGCTATGATTCTCGCTGGAGAGAACCTCTCCCAGTGAGGCCACACAGGCAAGTGAGCCTGGACGGTAACATCCCAGACCCGCTAATCACATGTAAATTGAATTAAAATTAGATTAACATAATTTATTCAGCCTGACTTTGCCAGATATTGGTGCCGGTAAGATCGCAGGAGGCGGGAAATCGGGCACCAACCTGATTTCTCGGTTTTCTCACGATCTTACCAGCTTGCCCGCCCATCAGCTGGCAGGGCACAGTAAGTAAGATTGCCCCGAGGCATCTTTTGGGAAAATTCTGGCTATTTCCTCTGTTTCTCTCACCTCAAATGCTGGGCTTTTCCAGTATTTTCTGTTTTTATTCTGAAATAAGGAAATCGGGAAACAAATGTGGGTTTATACAATCAAATGTGTAGAAAAAGTTAAAGAGGGGCTGGTAAACTGTAGAAATGGACTGCAAGAGACAAATGGACATGTTGCTAGGTAAAGGTGATTGGGATACGTGGAGAAGGTGGGCAGGTGGGATTGAGGGATACGTGGAGAAGGTGGGCAGGTGGGATTGAGGGATACGTGGAGAAGGTGGGCAGGTGGGATTGAGGGATACGTGGAGAAGGTGGGCAGGTGGGATTGAGGGATACGTGGAGAAGGTGGGCAGGTGGGATTGAGGGATACGTGGAGAAGGTGGGCAGGTGGGATTGAGGGATATGGGGAGGGGGAGAGGCTGATTTCAGGACAAGAAACAAGCTGGTTGGATCTCCTGGCGTTTTGTGCTCACTATAATAGGTTACTGAAATTTGAAATCTGAAAACCGAAATTTATGAATATACCACATGAAAGAGAGAGTGAGAGACAGAAAGAGTGTGAGAGCGAGAGAAAAAGATAGAATGAGCGTGTGAGAGGGAGAGATAGAAAGAGCATGAGAGAGAGAGAAAGGGATAGAAAGAGCGTGAGAGAGAGGTAGAAAGAGCATGTGAGAGAGAGAGATAGAAAGAGCGTGAGAAAGGGATAGAAAGAGCATGAGATAGAAAGAGTGTGAGAGAGAGAGAGAGCGTGTGAGAGAGATAGAAAGAGCATGAGAGAGAGAGAAAGGGATAGAAAGAGTGTGAGAGAGAGATAGAAAGGGTGTGTGAGAGAGAGAGAGAGATAGAAAGAGCGTGAGAGAGAGAAAGAGCATGAGAGAGAGAGAGAGATAGAAAGTAAAGTTAATGTTTATTTATTAGTCACAAGTAGGTTTACATTAACACTGCAATGAAGTTACTGTGAAATTCTCCTAGTCGCCACACTCCAGCGCCTGTTCGGGTCAATGCACCTAACCAGCACATCTTTGGAGTATGAGAGGAAACTGGAGCACCCAGAGGAAACCCATGCAGACACGGGGAGAATGTGCAAACTCCATATAGACAGTGACCCAAGCTGGGAATCGAACCCAGGTCCCTGGCGCTGTGCGGCAGCAGTGCTAACCATTGTGTCACCGTGCCGCCCCACATGAGAGCGTGAGAGAGAGAGAGAGAGAGAAAGGGATAGAAAGAGCATGAGAGAGAGAGATAGAAAGAGTGTGAGAAAGAGAGAGAAAGAGCATAAGAGAGAGAGAAAGACAGATATAAAGAGCGTGAGACGGGGAGACAGAGAGAGAAAGATAGAGCGTGTGAGGGAGAGAGAGAGAGAGAGAGAGATAGAAAGAAAGATAGGAAGATAGCGATCACTAGAAAGCCAATGGAGTGGGGCCAGGTTTATTGACTGAGCCAGTTAGCCTGGAGACAAAACATGTCGGCAAAATATTGATGTTGGCTTCAGATGTAGGTGATGCTGTCAGTGGTGGAGGAGCAGCTGAACAGATGCCAATACACAGCATGCTTGTACAAGCTGTGTGTGCAGTGGTACAGGCCAGTCTCTGAGAATGTTCACTCTGTTAATAGGTGCAGATTGATGATGGGAAGGTGTGTTTATTTATGTGGCTACGTGTATGTGTGTAAATGTTTCTATGTGTATATCTGTGTGTACATATTAGAGTCTATTAACAGCACAGGAACAGGCCATTCCGCCCAATAGCGGGGTGAATTTTACAATACTGTCATGGTGGGACTGGTAAAATGTGTTCAGAACTAGAAAATCTGGCCGGCGTTTGGGACCATATCGTTCCACTCAGAGTTCCTGCTCCACCAGCCTCTACTCACCCCAGCTTCATCTCAGCCAATCTGTAAATCCTCCCATTCTCCTTCCCTTTTATGTTTATCTTTAAATGTATCGGCACAATTCACTTCACACACTCCGCATGGGCACGAGTCCCACATTCTCCCCACTCCCTATGGGAATGAGTCCCACATTCTCCCCACTCCCATGGGAGCGAGTTCCATATTCTCCCCATTCCCATGGGAGCGAGTTCCACAATCTCCCCATTCCCCGTGAAAATGAGTCCCACATTCTCCCCATTCCCGTGGGAGCGAGTCCTAAATTCTCCCCACTTCCTGTGGGAGTGAGTTCCACATTCTCCCCACTCCCGTGGGATCGAGTCCCACATTCTCCCCACTCCCTGTGGGAGCAAATTCCACATTCTTCCCACTTCCTGTGGGAGTGAGTTCTACATTCTCCCCACTCCCTGCGGGAGCAAGTACCACATTCTCCCCACTTTCTGTGGGAGTGAGTTCCACATTCTCCCCACTCTCCATGGGAGTGAATACCACATTCTTTCCACTCCCTGTGGGAGCAAGTTCCACATTCTCCCCACTTCCTGTGGGAGTGAGTTCCACATTCTCCCCCACTCCCTGTGGGAGCGAGTCCCACATTCTCCCCCACTCCCTGTGGGAGCGAGTCCCACATTCTCCCCACTCCCTTTGGGAGCAAGTTCCACATTCTTCCCACTTCCTGTGGGAGTGAGTTCCACATTCTCCAATTCTCTGGGTGTGGAATTTTATCTAGAATTCCCCATTGGACTTATTAGTAACAGTTTGTATGTACATGCATGTGGTGTGTGCGTGTGCGTGTGGGCATGCATTGGCATGCTTAACGTGGGGGCAAATGGATATGAACTCTTCAGTATTGTACTTACTGCCTAGATGATGAGTTGATCTTGCTTTGTCAGGGTTTTGGATCAAAATTTAAGGAGCTTGATAACTGAACAATCGAAGTGCACGCACATTTCCATCAGAGTTATTGATGAGTTTGCTCAGTTACCAGTTGTACACTCGGGTGTTCACCACAGGCACATTCCTTAAGATGCTACTCCCACACATTTTAATTCCCAATGTGCGCTGTGGGTTTGTGTCTGGATAATTGTTTCCAATAGAAACTTCTTCACAATTAAAAAGAAATCCAGCCAAAATCTTTTGAGCTTTTCCTGGCAGCTGCTGGTTTTGACGTCTGATAGCTCTCAGTCACTGCATTATAACACCAAGACAGTGCAAAATGAAAAGTCCATGTGCTTGTGTTAATGCTATAGCAATATTTTATCCATTCCCTGAAATACTGGATATATTCGAGCTGCTTTTGTGTCAATATTATTGCCTCTTGTCACCTCACCTTGGTTGTTGTCCAATCGGGTTTAAGGGGTTGGTGAAAGTTGTATGGATTTGGGGCATGAGTTTGGGCGGGAAATTGTAACCAAAGACAAAGATTTTTCAGCGGCATGAGCGAATGGATTGTCGCCGGCCATTCCCCTCTGCTTCGAGTTTGAGTTCTCTCCCTTTCCCCAGTGAAGACACTGCCTGGGGTCTCGGCCTTGCCAACTGCCAGATATCCTGATTGTTCCCCGTGTGTGAGCTTCCCGGTGACAGGAGTCACCCAATTGAAAGGTGCATCACAGTAAATCCTAGTCTGCAGGATCAGATCCCCCCCAGCCATCAAACCGTTCATCCACCCATCCCCCCACCCTGGGGACAGTATTTCAATAGTCAGCTTATAACAGGGAGACAAAGAACAGTACAGCACAGGAAACAGGCCCTTCGGCCCTCCAAGCCTGTGCCGCTCCTTGGTCCAACTAGACCAATCGTTTGCATCCCTCCATTCCCAGGCTGCTCATGTGACTATCCAGGTAAGTCTTAAACGATGTCAGCGTGCCTGCCTCCACCACCCTACTTGGCAGCGCATTCCAGGCCCCCACCACCCTCTGTGTAAAAAACATCCCTCTGATATCTGAGTTATACTTCGCCCCTCTCACCTTGAGCCCGTGACCCCTCGTGATCGTCACCTCCGACCTGGGAAAAAGCTTCCCACTGTTCACCCTATCTATCCCCTTCATAATCTTGTACACCTCTATTAGATCTCCCCTCATCCTCCGTCTTTCCAGGGAGAACAACCCCAGTTTACCCAATCTCTCCTCATAGCTAAGACCCTCCATACCAGGCAACATCCTGGTAAACCTTCTCTGCACTCTCTCTAACGCCTCCACGTCCTTCTGGTAGTGCAGCGACCAGAACTGGACGCAGTACTCCAAATGTGGCCTCACCAGAGTTCTATACAGCTGCATCATCAGACTCCAGCATTTATACTCTATACCCCGTCCTATAAAGGCAAGCATACCATATGCCTTCTTCACCACCTTCTCCACCTGTGTTGCCACCTTCAAGGATTTGTGGACTTGCACACCTAGATCCCTCTGTGTTTCTATACTCCTGATGACTCTGCCATTTATTGTATAACTCCTCCCTACATTATTTCTTCCAAAATGCATCATTTCGCATCTATCCGGATTAAACTCCATCTGCCACCTCTCCGCTCAATTTTCCAGCCTATCTATATCCTGCTGTATTGCCCGACAATGCTCTTCGCTATCACAAGTCCAGCCATCTTCGTGTCATCCGCAAACTTGCTGATTACACCAGTTACACCTTCTTCCAAATCATTTATATATATCACAAATAGCAGAGGCCCCAGTACAGAGCCCTGCGGAACACCACTGGTCACAGACCTCCAGCTGGAAAGAGACCCTTCGACCACTACCCTCTGTCTCCTATGGCCAAGCCAGTTCTCCACCCATCTAGCCACTTCTCCTTGTATCCCATGAGCCTTAACCTTCTTAACCAACCTGCCATGTGGGACTTTGTCAAATGCCTTACTGAAATCCATATAGACGACATCCACGGCCCTTCCTTCATCAACCGTTTTTGTCACTTCCTCAAAAAACTCCACCAAATTTGTAAGGCACGACCTCCCTCTTACAAAACCATGCTGTCTGTCACTAATGAGATTGTTCCGTTCTAAATGCACATACACTGTTAGCTTTGATTAATTCAGATGTAAATGAGATCGATTTCTTTCAGACAGTAACAGTTTGGAATCCAGAACCTGAGTAATTTGCGAGCTGACATCCAGTAAATGTAACATCAGGAGATACAGGTGATTCTGTGCCCCTGGATGCCAAATCTCACCCTTACTGGGACATGGAGTGGGGGGCAGAGGAGTGCAGGGGGTGTGGGGCAGGGGGCGGGGGGGGGGGTGCAGGGGGCGTGGGGAGGGGGGGGGGGTCTCTCTCCTCGTATCCGGGAGTGCTGTAGACTCATTGATAGAGATCGATCACTGTGATTGGTCGATTACACTGTTCTCATTGGGTCATATCGCCACTGGGATGGGGGAAGATGGAGTTATGGCCATTCACACTGGTGGGATTTTCTGATTCCGCTGCAGTGAGCGGAGATTTGGCTGGGTGCTAAATTCTCCACCTTCGCTGCAGCGGGAACGTGGTGCGAACGGCCGGTAAGATCACGCATTGGTCTTTTTCTCATTGAGACCATCCTTGATCTCTCATCATTGCTGCCTGGACTCCAAGCGCTGGAATTCCTCCTTGAATGGCATCCTTCTGCACTGTAGGGATTCTATGATTCTAATCCCCTCTGACTCTCACTTTCTTCCTTTAAGACAATCCTTAAAATCTGTCTCTTTGAACAAGTTTGAACAACCAATGGCACCTGAGAATGTTTGATAACATTCCCTAGAGGTTCCTCAGGGTGTTTTACTCTGTTAAAGGTGCTATATAAATTTTGTGGTTGTTTCCTGCTACAGTGAGCAGGAGTGGGAACCCTGTTATAGATGGCAGAGGGAAGTTATGTGTGGAACCGGAGGAGATTGGTGAAGCATTGAACCAATATTTCTCTTCGGTGTTCACGCAAGGGGACATGAATATAGCTGAGGAGGACACTGGGTTGCAGGGGAGTAGAATAGACAGTATTACAGTTGATAAGGAGGATGTGCAGGATATTCTGGAGGGTCTGAAAATAGATAAATCTCCTGGTCCGGATGGGATTTATCCAAGGATTCTCTGGGAGGCAAGAGAAGTGATTGCAGAGCCTCTGGCTCTGATCTTCAGGTCGCCGTTGGCCTCTGGTATAGTACCAGAAGATTGGAGGTTAGCGAATGTTGTCCCATTGTTTAAGAAGGGGAACAGAGACTTCCCCGGGAATTATAGACCGGTGAGTCTCACTTCTGTTGTCGGCAAGATGTTGGAAAAAATTATAAGGGATAGGATTTATAGTTATTTGGAGAGTAATGAATTGATAGGTGATAGTCAGCATGGTTTTGTGGCAGGTAGGTCGTGCCTTACTAACCTTATTGAGTTTTTTGAGAAAGTGACCAAGGAGGTGGATGGGGGCAAGGCAGTGGACGTGGTATATATGGATTTTAGTAAGGCGTTTGATAAGGTTCACCATGGTAGGCTTCTGCAGAAAATGCAGATGTATGGGATTGGGGGTGATCTAGGAAATTGGATCAGGAATTGGCTAGCGGATAGGAAACAGAGGGTGGTGGTTGATAGTAAATATTCATCATGGAGTGCGGTTACAAGTGGTGTACCTCAGGGATCTGTTTTGGGGCCACTGCTGTTTGTAATATTTATTAATGATCTGGATGAGGGTATAGTTGGGTGGATTAGCAAATTTGCTGATGACACCAAAGTCGGTGGTGTGGTAGACAGTGAGGAAGGGTGTCGTAGTTTGCAGGAAGACTTAGACAGGTTGCAAAGTTGGGCCGAGAGGTGGCGGATGGAGTTTAATGCGGAGAAGTGTGAGGTAATTCACTTTGGTAGGAATAACAGATGTGTTGAGTATAGGGCTAACGGGAGGACTTTGAATAGTGTGGAGGAGCAGAGGGATCTAGGTGTATGTGTGCATAGATCCCTGAAAGTTGGGAATCAAGTAGATAAGGTTGTTAAGAAGGCATATGGTGTCTTGGCGTTTATTGGTAGGGGGATTGAATTTAGGAGTCGTAGCGTTATGTTGCAACTGTACACAACTCTGGTGCGACCGCACTTGGAGTACTGTGTGCAGTTCTGGTCCCCACATTACAGGAAGGATGTGGAGGCTTTGGAGAGGGTGCAGAGGAGGTTTACCAGGATGTTGCCTGGTATGGAGGGGAGATCCTATGAGGAGAGGCTGAGGGATTTGGGATTGTTTTCGCTGGAAAGGCGGCGGCTAAGAGGGGATCTTATTGAAACATATAAGATGATTAGAGGTTTAGATAGGGTGGATAGTGATAGCCTTTTTCCTCTGATGGAGAAATCCAGCACGAGGGGGCATGGCTTTAAATTGAGGGGGGGTAGTTATAGAACCGATGTCAGGGGTAGGTTCTTTACCCAGAGGGTGGTGAGGGATTGGAATGCCCTGCCAGCATCAGTAGTAAATGCGCCTAGTTTGGGGGCGTTTAAGAGATCCGTAGATAGGTTCATGGACGAAAAGAAATTGGTTTAGGTTGGAGGGTCACAGTTTTTTTTTTAACTGGTCGGTGCAACATCGTGGGCCGAAGGGCCTGTTCTGCGCTGTAATGTTCTATGTTCTATGTTCTATGACTGATTTTGCTCTCTCTACTTCAGAGCTGGCTGTAGGGCCCTGGGGTGAGGAAGTGAAGGTCAAGGCTGGTGCTGACCCTTCCTGACTGCGTGGCTTAGGGATCAGCAGCAGAAACCTTTCCCCTTGGAACTAATCTTTCAACTGAATGGATTGGCCTGGATGATGGGAACTTTGTTACATAAAGGTCAGGGTTCTGTACATATTCCATCAGCAAGAAAGAGGAAGCACTGAACGCCACATTATGTTGTGAATGTGGATTATGTTGGGCCAGTAATGCAGATCTCTCAGAGGACAGTAAGTACATCGGAAGAATGAAGTGAAACTAAAACTCACAAACTTTAGAGGAAATTGGAAAGGTGACAAGAAGGAAGATGCACGAAAATCCCCATTCTGAGCAAAGAGAGATTTACTGATCTTGTGAGACTGATGCTGGCGTGGGATCAGCTACAGAGGCCAAACTGAGGGACTAACTTTGAAACATTCAGCAAGAATGAGAACAGAATCCAGGAATCCCTCTGGGGCCAACAGGGTTACACTTTTGTCAATTCTTATTCTTTTCACAGGATGTGGACTTCACAAGCTAGGCCAGTATTTATTGTCCATCAATAATTGCCTTTGAGAAGATGGTGGTGAGCTGCCTTCTTGAATCGCTGTAGTCCCTGTGGTGTAGGTACCACCCCCTTTTCATAGCCATCCCCTTATCTGCTGTGCCTGAAGTTAGATTCCTATCTCTTTCCAAACTCTGTCCGACTATTTGTTCGGAAACTTTAATAACCTCTGCTGAGCTCTCCTTCCATTCAACTTTTTGTATAATTTTCCATGCAGTTACACCCTCCCCCCGCCTGTGACTATTTAGTTGAAAGCCGTATACCCAACCAGTGGAAACAATCTCTCTGTAACCACCCAATCAAACCCTTCAGAATCTTGAATATTTCAAAGAGATCGCCTCTCATTCTTCTAATATCCAGAGAATACAAACGCAATTTACTCAGTCTCTCCTCACAGGGACTAATCTAGAGAACCTTCACAGTATCACCTCAATTGCATATATATCCCTTCATAAATATGGAGATCAAGTGTACACACAGTGTTCCAGATGTGGTCACGGTGTTCCAGATCTGGTCTCACCAAAACCCTGAACAAATGCAACAAGACGTCTTTATTTCGCCTTCTGAACCGGCCAATTCCTGAGCCACAGTTCTTTGGACACTTGGGGCAGGGCATCCCGCAGGATAGTGGGATCCAGAGCACAGGATTTACTTCCTTTATTTTCCGTCTCTGCTGTCGCTCTGCCTCCTACTTTGCTTCCCGTATGTTGAGAGTGCAGTATTTTAGATGGCGTCCAGAGTATGTTCCAGTTTGCTAACATACTCTGTGTGGGAATGTCAGAGAGCCTGTTTCACCCACTGGGGGAGCTGTTGATGTTCATCTATGTGCCAGAGTATCTGATATGAGGGCGGTACTTCAACTTTGAAAGAAAAAGCTTCAAGGGTTGTATCGTAAACCAGGTACGCACCAGGAAGTGATGGGTATCACAGTCAGCACTCTGGTAGCTGTGTGTGCTTTCAGAATGCGTTCAAGCTCACGTCTGGTGATGATCAGATACAACTGATGTCAAGGATCTGCCTAGTAACAGCAAGCACAAGAATTTAATAAGGAATGATAGGATATGATCTGCGCAGCAACAGGTTAAAACCTGCTAGCAACAGCGGTAGTCAGCATTCAATGCATGAGATACAACCTTCCCCAGTAAGGAGATTAGCAGGCATCCAGACAAAATCATGTGTAAATAGTCCGACCATCAGGAAACAGCTTCCTTAGATGACTGAGAGAACAGTTCAGCTATACAGATGCTACCTGTCCTGGTCCCTCCATGCGGACACTATAGTTACGAAAGCCCACCAATGCCTCTACTTTCTCAGAAGACTAAGGAAATTTGGCATGTCTGCTACAACTCTCACCAACTTTTACAGATGTACCATAGAAAGCATTCTTTCTGGTTGTATCACAGCTTGATATGGCTCCTGATCTGTGGAAGACCGCAAGAAACTACAAAGGGTTGTGAACGTAGCCCAATCCAACACGCAAACCAGCCTCCCATCCATTGACTGTCTACACTTCCCGCTGCCTCGGCAAAGCAGCCGGCATAATTAAGGACCCCACGCACCCCGGACATTCTCTCTTCCCCCTTCTTCCATCAGGAAAAAGATACAAAAGTCTGAGGTCATCTACCAACCGACTCAAGAACAGCTTCTTCCCTGTTGCCATCAGACTTTTGAATGGACTTACCTTGCATAAGTTGATCTTTCTCTACACCCTAGCTATGACTGTAACACTACATTCTGCACTCTCTCCTTTCATAGAGGTCATAGAGTCATAGAGGTTTACAGCATGGAAACAAGCCCTTCGGCCCAATTTGTCCATACCGCCCTTTTTTTTAAACCCCTAAGCTAATCCCAACTGCCTGCATTTGGCCCATATCCCTCTATACCCATTGTACCCATGTAACTATCTAAATGCTTTAAAAAAGATAAAATTGTACCCGCCTCTGCTACTATCTCTGGCAGCTTGTTCCAGACACTCACCACCCTCTGTGTGAAAAAATTGCCCCTCTGGACACTTTTGTATCTCTCCCCTCTCACCTTAAACCTATGCCCTCTAGTTTTAGACTCCCCTATCTTTGGGAAAAGATAATGACTATCTACCTCTATAAGGTCATCCCTCAGCCTCCTATGCTCCAGAGAAAAAAGTTCCAGTCTATTCAGCCTCTCCTTATAACTCAATCCATCAAGTCCCGGTAGCACCCTAGTAAATCTTTTCTGCACTCTTTCTAGTTTAATAATATCCTTTCTATAATAGGGTGACCAGAATTGCACACAGTATTCCAAGTGTGGCCTTACCAATGTCTTGTACAACTTCAACTCCTGTATTCAATGTTCTGACCGATGAAACCAAGCATGCCGAATGCCTTCTTCACCATTCTGTCCATCTGTGACTCCACTTTCAAGGAGCTATGAACATCTACCCCTAGGTCTCTTTGTTCTGTAACTCTCCCCAACGCCCTACCATTAACTGAGTAAGTCCTGCCCTGGTTCAATCTACCAAAATGCATCACCTCACATTTATCTAAATTAAACTTCATCTGCCATTCATCAGCCCACTGGCCCAATTGATCAAGATCCCGTCGTAATCGGAGATAACGTTCTTCACTGTCCACTATCCCACCAATCTTGGTGTCATCTGCAAACTTACTAACCATGCCCCCTATATTCTCATCCAAATCATTAATATAAATGACAAATAACAGTGGACCCAGCACTGATCCCTGAGGCCCACCGCTGGTCACAGGCCTCCAGTTTGAAAAACAACTCCCTACAACCACCCTCCGGCTTCTGTCAAGAAGCCAATTTTGTATCCATTTAGATACCTCAGCCTGGATCCCGTGGGATTTAACTTTATGCAACAACATACCATGCGGTACCTTTATAGGAAGGGTGTGGAAGCATTGGAAAGGGTGCAGAGGAGATTTACCAGGATGTTGCCTGGTATGGTGGGAAGGTCTTACGAGGAAAGGCTAAGGGACTTGAGGTTGTTTTCGTTAGAGAGAAGAAGGTTAAGAGGTGACTTAATAGAGGCATACAAGATGATCAGAGGATTAGATAGGGTGGATAGTGAGAGCCTTTTCCCTCGGATGGTGATAGCTAGCACGAGGGGACATAGCTTTAAATTGAGGGGTGATAGATATAGGACAGATGTCAGAGGTAGGTTCTTCACTCAGAGAGTAGTAAGGGCATGGAGTGCCCTGCCTGCAGCAGTAGTGGACTCGCCAACATTAAGGGCATTTAAATGGTCATTGGATAAACAGATGGATGATTTTGGAATAGTGTAGGTTAGATGGGCTTTAGATTGGTTTCACTGGTCGGCGCAACATCGAGGGCCGAAGGGCCTGTACTGCGCTGTAATGTTCTATGTTCTATGTCGTCAAAGGCCTTACTAAAGTACATGTAGACAACATCAACTGCACTGCCCTCATCTACCTTCTTGGTTACCCCTTCAAAAAACTCAATTAAATTTGTGAGACATGATTTTCCACTCACAAAGCCATGCTGACTGTCCCTAATCAGTCCTTGCATCTCTAAATGCCTGTAGATCCTGTCTCTCAAAATACCTTCCAACAATTTACCCACCACAGATGTGAGGCTCACTGGCCTGTAGTTCCCAGGCTTTTCCCTGCAGCCCTTTTTAAACAAAGGCACAACATTTGCCACTCTCCAATCTTCAGGCCCCTCACCCGTGACTATCGATGATTCAAATATCTCGGCTAGGAGGCCCACAATTTCCTCCCTAGCCTCCCACAATGTCCTGGGATACACTTCATCAGGTCCTGGGGATTTACCTACCTTAATGCGCTTTAAGACTTCCAGCACCTCTTCTCTGTAATATGTACACTCCTCAAGACATCACTATTTATTTCCCCAAGTTCCCTAACATCCATGCTTTTCTCAACAGGAAATACTGATGAGAAATATTCATTTAGGATCTCACCCATCTCTTGTGGATCCGCACATAGATGACCTTGTTGATCCTTAAGAGGCCCTACTCTCTCCATTGTTACTCTTTTGCCCTTTATATATTTGTAGAAGCTCTTTGGATTCTCCTTTGCCTTATCTGCCAAAACAATTTTGTGTCCCCTTTTTGCCCTCCTGATTTCTCTCTTAACTCTACTCCTACATCCCCTATACTCTTCAAGAGATTCACTTGATCCCAGATTTCCTTCTTTATGAACAGTATGCTTTGTCTGTATAGCACACAAGAAACAATACTTTTCACTGTATGTCAATACGTAACAATAACAAATCAAATCAAAACAAAATCAAATCAAATGCAATTTCAAGAATCACAGAATGTGAGAGATGAAGACAGCTCAAATGTACAGAAAGGAGAATCAAAGTGGGAACCAAGGTATAATTTCCACACCTGCAGAAACAGGTAGGCCAGTCTAACATCTCACAGCCCAGAGGTCATCTAAGAAGTTAGTTAGAGGACAGAAACCGTCGAAAGGCAATTTAAATATCTTCACTGGATCAAGAAAAGACATTTCCCAAACTTGATCATCCACCTTGTATTGTGCGGTAACTATAAGCTGGATTCGACTGATAGATTTATTTAATTTGAATGTTGTTTGGGAACAGGAATGTATTAAGGAGTTCAGGGGTCACAGATATATATATATATATTGAAACAAGGGTTAAGTTCTATCGAAACTGTGTGTGTTTAGTGGTTGATATGTTTAATTGTCTTTGAGTGTTTTGTTCCGAGTCGTTTGTATTTGTCTTTTCTTTAGCTGAATAAATAGTCTTTAATAACGGTGACAGGAGGACAGGGCTGTTATTCTCACTGGGGTTTCGCGTGACTCCTCGCACCATTCCAAAACAAGCCAGACACCACCATGAACAGGTGTGTCAAGCTGAGACCCCCTCGCAGATAATATCCACATGGTTCATGGTGCTGATGCCAATACCCTCATCTTGGATGTCTCCAGGACACCTCGAGGCATGGTTTGTTCTGAAAGAAGGTTGTTAGTTACACAAAGCTCATGCGAGCAGCGAAGCTCAATGAATCTCTGTCCGTTCAAAAAACAAAGATCAGTACAGCACAGGAACAGGCCCTTCGGCCCTCCAAGCCTGTGCCAATCACGTTTACCTATCTAGACCAACCGCTTATATCCCTCTAGTCCCCGTTTGTTCATATGCCTATCAAGATAAGTCTTAAATGTTGCTAAAAGTGTCTGCCTCAACCACCTCACTTGGCAGCGCATTCCAGGCCCCCACCATATAAAAAACTTCCCCTGCACATCTCCACTGAATTTTTCCCCCCTTATCTTGAACTTGTGCCTCCTTGTAATTGTCATTTCTGCCCTGGGAAAAAGCTTCCAACTACCCTTCATAATTTTATAAACTTCTATCAGGTCACCCCTCAGCCTCCGTCTTTTCAGGGAGAACAATCCCAGTTTATTCAATCTCTCCTCATAGCTAATACCCTCCATACCAGGTAACATCCTGGTAAACCTCTTCTGTACTCTCTCCAAAGCCTCCATGCCCTTCTAAATGTGGCCTTCTAAATTCTAAATGTCGCCTAACCAACGTTTTATACAACTGTAACATAATTTGCCAACTTTTATACTCGATGCCCCGTCCGATGAAGACAAACATGCCATATGCTTTCTTCACCACCTTTTCCACCTGTGCTGCTACTTTTAAGGATCTGTGGACCTGTACTCCCAGATCTCTCTGTGTGTCTACGCTCCTGATGGTTCTGCCATTTACTTTATCGCTCCCACCTGAATTGGATCTACCAAAATGCATCACCTCGCATTTGTCCGGATTAGCTTCCATCTACCATTTCTCCACCCAATTTTCCAGCCTATCTATATCCTGCTGTAATCTCTGACAATCTTCATCACTATCCACAACTCCGCCATATTTATCTTTTCCCAGGCTATGATGCCTGAGGCAGGAGGCCATGTCTCGTGATCCACACTCACTCTTGCAGTCAAATCCCCCAGTAGGTAAAGATATTCTGGCTTGGAGATTCTGCTGATAGCAATGTCGAGTTCCTCGTGTAACTGGTTGTCATCTCTGTAATGGAGCACAGCGTTGGAGTACCAGTACTCCTGAGGTTCACTGGCTCTGCTTGAGTTGAGAGGCAGATAGAGAGAAGAACATCTTCTAAACAATTTGTAAAGGTTCTATCATCGAGAGGAATGGGTTCCTTGCGGTGAAACCTACACCTTGTTAACACATTTACTTTGCATTCTTTCCCCTGCCAGACGAAGCTGTGATGTTTTCTCTTTCAATGTTCCGCTCTCAGTGATCCTGGTCTCTGTCGGGTAACTCTGTCAAAGTTCAGCCATGTCATTCTTGGTTCTCCGAGTGTGGCTTAACAACCAGGTTCAAGTCTTCTGCTAACCTGGTGCACATGGTCCTGACATTGAAGCTTGCCAGTTGAAGAGCTGACATCTTTTGCTATCCTTTTTGATAGTTTGCGCTAGTTTTCTTTCATAATTTACCTTCGCTCTTTTTATTACTTTTTTAGTATTCCTTTGTTTATGTTTGAAAGTTTCCCAGTCTTCCAACCTGCCGCTGGCCTTTGCAATATGGTATTCCTTAGTTTTTGTCTTTATATTGTCCTTGACCTCGTTTAGCCATGGATGGTTTTTACCCCCGTTACCATCTTTCTTCCTCACTGGGATATATTTTAGTTGTGAGGAATTGAGTATCTCCTTAAACAACTGCCACTGTCATCCGCTGTCCGACCTTTCAGCCTTCCTGCCCACTCCACTCGGTCCAAATCTGTCCTCATGCCCATGTAAAGGTCCCAGCACTGATCCTCAGGGATCGGTGCCGGGACCTTCGCTGTTTGTAATATATATATAAATGATTTGGAGGAAAATGTAACTGGATTGATTAGTAAGTTTGCGGATGACACAAAGGTTGGTGGATTTGTGGATAGCGATGAGGACCATCAGAGGATACAGCAGGATATAGATCAGTTGGAGACTTGGGCGGGGAGATGGCAGATGGAGTTTAATCCGCACAAATGTGAGGTAATGCATTTTGGAAGGTCTAATACAGATAGGAAATATATAGTAAATGGCAGAACCCTTAAGAGTATTGATAGGCAAAGGGATCTGGGTGTACAGGTACACAGGTCACTGAAAGTGGCAATGCAGGTGGAGAAGGTAGTCAAGAAGGCATACGGCATGCTTGCCTTCAACAGCCAGGGTATTGAATTTAAAAATTGGCAAGTCATGTTGCAGCTTTATAGAACCTTAGTGAGGCCACACTTGGAATATAGTGTTCAATTCTGGTCGCCACACTACCAGAAGGATGTAGAGGCTTTGGAGAGGGTACAGAAAAGATTTACCAGGATGTTGTCCTGGTATGGAGGGTATTAGCTATGAGGAGAGGTTGGAGAAACTTGGTTTGTTCTCACTGGAGCGACGGAGGTTGAGGGGAGACCTGATAGAAGTCTACAAGATTATGAGAGGCATGGACAGAGTGGATAGTCAGAAGCTTTTTCCCAGGGTGGAAGAGTCAATTACTAGGGGGCATAGGTTTAAGGTGCGAGGGGCAAGGTTTAAAGGAGATGTATGAGGCAGATCTTTTACACAGAGAGTAGTGCGTGCCTGGAATTCGTTGCCGGGGGAGGTAGTGGAAGCGGATAGGGTAGTGACTTTTAAGGGGCGTCTTGACAAGTACATGAATAGGATGGGAATAGAGAGATATGGTCCCCGGAAGAGTAGGGGGTTTTAGTTAAGTCGGGCAGCATGGTCGGTGCAGGCTTGGAGGACCGAAGGGCCTGTTCCTGTGCTGTAATTTCCTTTGTTTAATTCCAGAACGCTCGTGTGGGACTCCACTTTCTCACCCCCAAACTGAATTTTGAATTCTATCATACTATGGTCACTATTCCCTCGAGGATCCTTAACTATGAGGTCATCAATTAATCCCTCCTCATTACACAATACCCAATCCAGAGTAGCCTGCTCCCTGGTTGGTCCCACAACAAACTGTTCCAAGAAACAATCTCTAATACATTCAATGAACTCTATCTCCAGGCTACCCTTGCCAATTTGATTCTTCCAATCTATGTGCATATTAAAATCACCCATGATTATTGCCGTACTTTTCTTGCAAGCCCCCAGTATTTCCTGGTTTGTACTGTGCCCCACTATGGAATTACTGCTTGGGGACCTATAGATTATGCCTACCAAGTACTTAAAAAAGTTAATTTATTGGTCACGAGTAAGGCTTACATTAACACTGCAATGAAGTTACTGTGAAATTCCCCTAGTCGCCACACTCCAGCGCCTGTTCGGGTCAATGCACCTAACCAGCACGTCTTTCAGATTGTGGGAGGAAACAAGAACATCCGGAGGAAACCCACGCAGACACGGGGAGAACGTGCAAACTCCACACTGACAGTGACCCAAGTCAGGAATCGAACCCGGGTCCTAGTGCTGTGAGGCAGCAGTGCTAACCACTGTGCCACCCCCTTCTACCAAGAATGTGGTGTACATGGACTTCCAAAAGGTTTTTGATACGATGCCACACAACAGAGCTGTGGCAAAGTTTTAGCTCATAGAATAAAGGGAGAGCAGCAGCCTGGATCGGGAATGGGCTGAATGACAGGAAACAGAATCGTGGTTAATAGAGGTTGTAGCTGGAGAAAGGTTTCTCGTGGAGATCCCCAGGGGTCAGACCCTTGCTCTTCCCAATATATATTAATGACCCAGACCATGGTATACAGGGGACAATTTCAAATATTGCAGATGTTACAAAACTCAGAAGCATTGTAAACTGTGAGGAGGACAGTGTAACAATTAGACAATGTTTACATAGGCAACTGGCTGGAGTGGGCAGACTGGTGGCAGATAAAGTTCAATGCAGAGAAATGTGAGGTGATTCAGTTTGGTAGAAAGGACATGGAGAGACAAGATCAAACAGAGGGTACAGCTTGAATGGGGGTGCAGGAGCAGAGGGACCTGGGTGTATCGGTGTATCAGTCATTGAAGTTACAGAACAGGTTGAGAACACAATTAGTAAAGTAGGCAGTATCCTGGGCTTTATTAATAGAGTTATAGGGCAAGGAGGTTATGTTGAACTTGTACAAGACACGAGTTAGATCTCAGCTGGAATATTGGGTCCAGTCCGAGGCACTTCTCTTTAGATGTAAAGACATTGGAGAGAGTACAGAAAAAGTTACTGGGAACGGTTCCTAGGATGAGGAACTTCAGTTATGAAGATAGCTTGCAGAAGTTAGGAATATTTTCCTTAATAAAAAGAATGCTGAGAGGAGGTTGAATCAAGGTATTCAATATTTTGGTGTCTGGACAGAGTAGATAGAGAGGAACTATTCCCACCGTGAAAGGATCGAGAACAAGAGGGCACAGACTGAAAATAACTAGAAGAAGCAAAAGCGACGTGGGAAAAGTGTTTTCACACAGCCAGTGGTTAGAAACATAGAAACACAGAAGATAGGAGCAGGAGGAGGCCATTCGGCCCTTCAAGCCTGCTCCGCCATTCATCACGATCATGGCGGATCATCCAACTCAATAGCCTAATCCTGCTTTCTCCCCATAACCTTTGATCCCATTCACCCCAAGTGCTATATCCAAAACATTGAATACATTCAATGTTTTGGCATCAACTACTTCCTGTGGTATTGAATTCCACAGGCTCACCACTCTTTGGGTGAAGAAATGTCTCCTCACCTCCGTCCTAAATGGTCTATCCTGAATCCTCAGGCTGTTACCCCTGGTTCTGGACTCCCCCACCATTGGGAACATCGTCCCTGCATCTACCCTGTCCAATCCTGTTAGAATTTTATAAGTCTCTCTGAGATCTCCCCTCATTCATCTGAATTCCAGTGAAAACAATCCTAACCTAGTCAATCTCTCCTCATACATCAGTCCCACCATCCCCGGAATCAGCCTGGTAAACCTTCGCTGCGCTCCCTCGAGAGCAAGAACATCGTGCCTCAGAAAAGGAGACCAAAATTACACACAATACTCTAGGTGTGGCCTCACCAAGGCCCTGGACAATTGCAACAGCACATCCCTGCTCCTGTACTCGAAACCTCTCGCAACGAAGGCCAACATACCATTTGCCTTCCTTACCGCCTGCTGCACCTGCATGCTTACCTTCAGTGACTGGTGCACAAGGACACCCAGGTCCCACTGCACACTCCCCTCTCCCAATTTATAGCCATTCAGGTAGTAATCTGTCTTTTTGCTTCCAAAGTGAATAACCTCACATTTATCCAAATCATACTGCATCTGCCATTGATTTGCCCACTCACCCAACCTGTCCAGATCATTCTGAAGGATCTCTGCATCCTCGTCACAGTTCACCATCCCACCCAACTTGGTATCATCTGCAAACTTTGAGATGTTACATTTTGTTCCCTCATCCAAATCATTGACATATATTGTGAATAGCTGGGGTCCCAGCACCAATCCCTCTGGCACCCCACTAGTTACTGCCTGCCAATTTGAAAAGGACCCATTAATTCCTACTCTTTGTTTCCTCTCTGCCAACCAGTTTTCTATCCATCTCAATACACTTCCCCCAATCCCATGCACTTTAATCTTGCATGATAATCTCTTGTGCGGCACTTTGCCAAACACTTTCTGAAAGTCCAAATAGACCACATCAACTGGCTCCCCCTTGTCAACTCTACTAGTTACATCTTCAAAGAATTCCAACAGATTTGTCAAGCATGATGTCCCCTTCATAAATCCATGCTGACTCTGTCTGATCCTGTCACTGCTTTCTAAATGCTCCGCTATAAAGTCCTTGATAAAGAATTTGAGAATTTTCCTCACCACCAATGTTAAGCTTACTGGTCTATAATTCCCTGGAATTTGATCTGGAATGAACTGTCTGAGAGTGTGGTAGAGGCAGATTCGCACAGTGAGCGGTCATGGTCAGGAATGTACTGTCTGAGAGTGTGGTGGAGACAGATTCACACAGCGAGTGGTTAGGATCTGGAATGTACTGTCTGAGAGTGTGGTGGAGACAGATTCACTAGAGATATTCTAAAGGGAGGTAGACAGTTATATGAAAAGAAAGAATGTGTAGAGTTATGAGGAGAAGTTGCAGAATGGCACCATATAAATTGCTCTTTCAGAGAGCCAAGGCTGACGCGATGGGCCAAATAACCTCCTTCTGTCCTGTAACAATTCTGTGATTCTGTAAAAAGCACAAGGTTTATCACCGATCTGGTTGTAGGAGTTGTTGGAAAGAGGAGCTATTTAGACATCATTCTGCTTTCGAAATCCACTCCAGATTACCTGTCGGGGTTTTACTCCCTCAGCCTGCAGCTCTCCCGAGATGTCCACAAAGCAATGGAGAGATTCGCCCATCACTGGGAGTTTGGTTCATGAGTGCCAGGCTCTGTCCACTGCCAGTGAGTCTGCACATTGCATTGAGGGCAAATCCACTCCGAGTTCCTCTGGAGCCCGAAGCCTT
Source organism: Mustelus asterias (assembly GCF_964213995.1). Classification (NCBI taxonomy): domain Eukaryota; kingdom Metazoa; phylum Chordata; class Chondrichthyes; order Carcharhiniformes; family Triakidae; genus Mustelus; species Mustelus asterias. The sequence goes on along the minus strand of NC_135804.1, from coordinate 1,839,970 downwards.
GAGGGAGCCAGCTGAAGACTCGCTGATGGAGAGAGAGGCTGTGCACCGACACGGAGGGACATCTAACTCTTTTCACATTGAGCCTAGCTAACAGTGTGGCTGGAAAAGTGGAAAGCACGCCAACTCTCTTCACCCACAAATTAGACACAACACATCGAGCTGTTGGACACATAGTAATAAAATATGTGACAGAAATCTTCATCCAGCGCCTCATTCAGCAGTTAAGGAAATATTTTTCAATCAATATGTAGATGACCTTATTAGAGAAGGGGCAAAACTCAACCTCTTCTTGGGAAATGAGGCAGGGCAAGTGACTGAAGTGTTAGTGGGGGAGCACTTTGGGACCAGTGACCATAATTCTATTAGTTTTAAAGTAGTTGTGGAAAAGGATAGGCCTGGTCCACAAGTTAAAGTTCTAAATTGGGGCAAGGCCAATTTTGATGGCATTAGACAGGAACTTTCAGAAGTTGATTGGGGGAGTCTTGAATCTGTCATCAAGGAAGAAATAGCGAGACATCTGGATATAAATTGTCCCATTGGTAAGATGCAGCATGGGTTCATGAAGGGAAGGTCATGTTTGACTAATTTGGTGGAATTCTTTGAGAACATTACATGTGCAGTGGACAATGGGGAACCTGTGGATGTGGTGTGTCTGGATTTCCAGAAGGCATTTGACAAGATGCCGCACCAAAGACTACTACATAAGATAAAGGCGCACAGTGTTACGGGTAATGTATTAGCATGGATAGAGGATTGGTTAACTAACAGAAAGCAAAGAGTGGGGGTAAATGGGTGTTTTTCTGGTTGGTGATCAGTGACTAGTGGTGTGCCTCAGGGATCAGTTTTGGGACCACAATTGTTTACGATTTACATAGATGATTTGGAGTTGGGGACCAAGTGTAGTGTGTCAAAACTCGCAGATGACACTAAGATGGGTGGAAGAGCAAAGTGTGCAGAGGATGCTGAAAGTCTGCAAAGGGATATAGATAGTCTAAGTGAGTGGGCGAGGGTCTGGCAGATGGAGTACAATGTTGGTAAATGTGAGGTCATCCATTTTGGTAGGAATAACAGCAAAATGGACTATTATTTAAATGATCAATAATGTGCAGAGGGACCTGGGTGCCCTTGTGCAGGAATCTCAAGGAGTTGGTTTGCAGGTGCAGCAGGTAATTAAGAAGGCAAATGGAATTTTGTCCTTTATTGCTAGAGGGATGGAGTTTAAAAACAGCGAGATTATGTTGCAGCTGTATAAGGTGCTGGTGAGGCCACATCTGGAGTACTGTGTACAGTTTTGGTCTCCTTACTTGAGAAAGGATATACTGGCACTGGAGGGGGTGCAGAGGAGATTCACTAGGTTGATTCCGGAGTTGAGAGGGTTGGCTTATGAGAAGAGACTGAGTAGACTGGGGCTATACTCTTTGGAATTCAGAAGAATGAGGGGAGATCTTATAGAAACAGATAAGATTATGAAGGGAATAGATAAGATAGAAGCAGGGAAGTTGTTTCCACTGGTGGGTGAAACTAGAACTAGGGGGCATAGCCTCAAAATAAGGGGAAGCAGATTTAGGACTGAGTTGAGGAGGAACTTCTTCACACAAAGGGCTGTGAATCTGTGGAATTCCCTGCCCAGTGAAGCAGTTGAGGCTACTTCATTGAATGTTTTTAAGGCAAGGAGAGAGATATTTTTGAACAGTAAAGGAATTAAGGGTTATGGTGAGTGGGCGGGTAAGTGGAGCTGAGTCCACAAAAAGATCATCCATGATCTTATTGAATGGCGGAGCAGGCTCGAGGGGCCAGATGGCCTAGTCCTGCTCCTAGGTTCTTATGTTCACAGGTAAAGGAACATCTGGCAAGTGGGAGGCTTTCAAAAGTGAGATAATGAGAGTTCAGGGCCAGCACATTGCTGTAGTGTGAAGGGCAAGGCTGTCAGGAGTAGGAAACACTGGATGACTCGAGATATTGAGGCTCTGGCCAATCAAAAGAACAACGAACAAAGAACAGTACAGCACAGGAAACAGGCCCTTCGACCCTCCAAGCCTGTGCTGCTCATTGGTCCAACTAGATCATTCGTTTGTATCCCTCCATTCCCAGACTGCTCATGTGACTATCCAGGTAAGTCTTAAACGATGTCAGCGTGTCTGCCTCCACCACCCTACTTGGCAGTGTAGAGGGTGTAGGAGTACACTTCAAAGGGGACATGAGATAGCTTTGGCAGATAAGGTAATGGAAAATCCAAAGAGATTCTACAAGTGCATTAATGGCAAAAGAGTAATTCAGGTGAGAATAGAGTCCCTTAAAGATCATCCAAGTTGTCTATGTGTGGAGCCACAGGAGATGGGTGAGATCCTAAACGAATATTTCTCGTCAATATTTACCGTGGAGAAAGACATGCAAACTGGGGTAGTAAATAGTGATGCCTTGAAAAGCATCCACATTACAGAAGAGGAGGTGCTGGAGATCTTAAAATGCATCAAGATAGATAAATCCATGGGACCTGATCAAGTGTATCCCAGGACGTTGTGGGAAGCTAGGGAAGTAATTGTGGGGCCCCGAGCAGAGATATTTGTATCATCGACAGCCACGGGTGAGGAGCTGGAAGATTGGAGGGTGGCAAATGTTGTGCCACTACTTAAGAAAGGCGGCAGGGAAAAGGCAGGGGACGACAGGACGGTGAGCCTAACATCAGTGGTGGGTAAATTGTTGGAGGGGATTCTGAAAACCATGATCTACAGGCATCTGGAAAGGCAAAGACTGATTAGGGAGAGTCAGCACGGCTTTGTGCGTGGGAAATCGTGTCTTACAAATTTGATAGGGTTTTTTGAAGGGGTGACCAAGATAATAGATGCAGGCAGTGCAGTCGATGTTGTCTACCTGGACTTTAGCAAGGCTTTTGACAAGGTACCGCATGGTAGACTGGTCAGTAAGGTTGGATCATATGGATCCAGGGAGAGCTAGCCAATTGGAACAAAATTGGCTTGCCGGTAGAGACAGAGGGTTGTTTTTCAAATTGGAGGCCTGAGACCAGTGGTGTGCCTCAAGAATTGGTGCTGGGTCCATTGTTGCTTGTCATTTATAATAACGATTTGGATGAGAATATAGGATGCATGGTTAGTAAGTTTGCAGATGATAAACTGGTGGTGTAGTGGACAGTGAAGAAGGTTATCTAAGCCTACAATGGGATCTTGATCAACTAGACTAGTGGGGCGAGGAATGGCAGATGGAGTTTAACTTAGATAAATGTGAGGTTTGCATTTTGGTATGACAAAGCAGGGCAGGACTGACACAGTTAATGGTGGGGCCTTGGGGAGTGTTGTCAAACAGAGAGGGGTGCAGGTACGTAGCTCCTTGAAAGTGGCGTCACAGATAGACAGAGTGGTGAAGAAGGCATTGGCACACTTGTCTTCATTGGTCAGAGCACTGAGTTTAAGAGTTGGAAGGTTTGAATTATAAGGAGAGGCTGGATCGGCTGGGACATTTTCCCCGGAGCATAGGAGGATGAGGAGTGACCTGATAGAGGTTTATAAAATCATGAGGGGCATCGATAAGGTGAATAGCCAAGGTCTCTTCCCCAGGGTAGGGGAGTCCAAAACTAGAGGACATTGGTTTAAGGTGAGTGGGGAAAGATTTAAAAAGGACTTGAGGAGCAACTTTTTCACGCAGAAGGTGATGCGTGTAAGGAATGAGCTGTCAGAGGAGGTGGTATAGGTGGGTACAATTACAAGATTTAAAAGACAGGTACATGGATGGGAAAGGGTCAGAGGGACACGGGCCAAATGCAGGCAAATGGGATTAGTTCAGTTCAGGAAACCGAGTCAGCGTGGAGAGTTGGGCCGAAGGGCTTGTTTCCGTGCTGTATATCTCTGTGACTCCTGGGCGGTGGGGTTTGTACCTGTGTGTGGGATTGTGTGAGGGTTTCTCTGAACCTGGGAGATGGGCTCACACACTGGGAAAGCTGGGTCAATATTGCGAGGAGGAAATGGCGGAGCTAATGTGTGAACAATAGGATCAGGCAGACTGACAAGTCAAGTGGAATTCTTACTGAGGAGGTGGGGAAATGGACGGAACGGGAATGAAAGTGCGGGGATGGTTGTTGGTGAGTGATGTGCTGTGTGGAATATTGACCCACACTGTAGGTAAATATCAGGAGCAGATCAGAAAGAGATCACTGGCCTCTCAGGTTAGTGACACGGAGGCTGCTGCATGAGACCACAGATACTTTGCAATAGAACAACCTGCTGTGATTTTCCGCTGATTCCACCTACCCACCTGAAGCTGCTGACACATCCTGAGCTACAGTTCCACAGAGAGTGCAGCACTCCCTCAGCACTGACCCTCTGACAGTGCGGCACTCCCTCAGCACTGACCCTCTGACAGTGCGGCACTCCCTCAGCACTGACCCTCTGACAGTGCAGCACTCCCTCAGTACTGACCCTCTGACAGTGCGGCACTCCCTCAGTACTGACCCTCTGACAGTGCAGCACTCCCTCAGTACTGACCCTCTGACAGTGCGGCACTCCCTCAGCACTGACCCTCTGACAGTGCAGCACTCCCTCAGTACTGACCCTCTGACAGTGCGGCACTCCCTCAGTACTGACTCGCTGATATTTTGTCTGCTTTTGTAACAATTTTCTCAAATCTGTGTGTCTTTCTTATTCATTCACAAGAGGATCACTGGCTTGTCCAGGACTCGTTGCCCTCCCTAATTACTCCTGTGTATATTATAGAGAATAGCTGTCCCTGTGTATACTATAGAGAATAGCTGTCCCTGTGTATATTATAGAGAATAGCTGTCCCTGTGTATATTATAGAGAATAGCTGTCCCTGTGTATATTATAGAGAATAGCTGTCCCTGTGTATATTATAGAGAATAGCTGTCCCTGTGTATATTATGGAGAATAGCTGTCCCTGTGTATATTATAGAGAATAGCTGTCCCTGTGTATATTATAGAGAATAGCTGTCCCTGTGTATATTATAGAGAATAGCTGTCCCTGTGTATATTATAGAGAATAGCTGTCCCTGTGTATATTATAGAGAATAGCTGTCCCTGTGTATATTATAGAGAATAGCTGTCCCTGTGTATATTATGGAGAATAACAGCTTCTGTGTATAATATAGAGATTATGTGCCACCTATGTGCTTTATTGTGAATAGCTGCCCTGTGTATTTTATATACCAGGGGATATAAAAAAAAGCAGAACAACTTAATAGTTTGAAGGAAGAATTGTGAGTTGGTATAGTCAAATCTTCAGGGGAGTGATATTCGATTCAGAATATGATGGGAAATCAATGAAGAATTTGCTGATGCATTTGTCATAATTTTCCAAAATTATTTGGAGGTAATGTTTGTGTCTTTGGATTGTGAAAGTGTGTGCAGTATTCCCAGCTTCTGATAGAATGGTAAGAATTACAGATGTGTTGGAGCTTGGGGAAGTTACTGGATCCTTTCCTCAGGGATAGAATGAGTAATGTTAACTCCCAGAGGCTGCTGGAGGCCAGTATAAATAGAGCAGGATGGTGTTATGGGTTATACACTCTCCAATTCAGCAGTCTTCTCTCAGTGTGATGGCAGGTCTCTAATGATCCTTCTGTAATGATGGTAGATATATATATGTATATTTCAGGGAAATGTTTAAAAATTCAGCTTCATTCTACAGGCAGTCAGTATGTCTGGAGGGAATGCAACTCAGATAGAGTCATAGAGTCATAGAGGTTTACAGCATGGAAACAGGCCCTTCGGCCCAACTTGTCCATGCTGCCCTGTGTGTGAAAAAATTGCCCCTCTGGACACTTTTGTATCTCTCCCCTCTCACCTTAAACCTATGCCCTCTAGTTTTAGACTCCCCTACCTTTGGGAAAAGATATTGACTATCTAGCTGATCTGTGCCCCTCATTATTTTATAGACCTCTATAAGATCACCCCTCGGCCTCCTACACTCTAGAGAAAAAACTCCCAATCTATCCAGCCTCTTCTTATAACTCAAACCATCAAGGCCCGGTTGCATCCTAGTAAATCTTTTCTGCCCTCTTTCTAGTTTAATAATATCCTTTCTATAATAGGGTGACCAGAACTGCACACAGTATTCAAAGTGTAGCCTTACCAATGGCTTGTAGAACTTCAATGAGACGTCCCAACTTCTGTATTCAGTCTTCTGACCAATGCTGGGAGAGCAAGATAATTACTCATTTTAGCTTTGCAAGTGTTATGTTAAGTAAAGTTAATGGAATTTTTTTAAACTTATGTTCCCCTGGGATTTCCGATTAGAGTGATTGACAGGGTCATATGATAATGTGGTTTATGTGCAGTCCTGTGTCTGGGGCAGACAGAAAAGGCTTTTGCAGAAAGCAGGTTAGTTTGCTGTTAATACCTGGTTGAAGTTAGAATGGTTTTGTAGACTTCTGAAATTCTATTGCTCTCTCAAATTTCCAAGACTGTTAACAAACATTAAAGCAAATCAATCGTTGTGATTTAAAACTTCCACATCAAATTACCTCGCACTACCATATTAAGGATGAGAATAAATCGGTCCATAGTCACAAAATCTGTCATTTGGAGGGGGAAGAGTGAGCTCTCGAAAACCTGTGAGGACAGAAGGTGAAGAGTCATCCGCAGCAATCATAGTCAAAAAGCTATGTCATTATTCGGAAAAAGCCTGGCGACAAAAGCAGAATCCATCTCCCCTGGGTTCACAATGGCTGAATGGAACTAATAGCTCTGAATAATAATGGAGGGTCAGGGATTGTAATGGTTCCTCACTGGTGTGACTAGCTGGTCAAAGGGTTTGGTATCCAGTGCCTCTGGAGAAATCAGGTTTCTTACCAGGTTTGTGGGCCACAAGCTGTGAGTAAAATAACTTTCTGTTTTTCTTCAGAAGTGAATTCACTGGCTGCAAAAAAAATCAAAGTCTTTTGATGTACTGGCCCCAATTTTCAACCTCCAGATCAAACAGATCGATTTTCCAAACTCTCAATGTTGTGCCAGTCTTTTTAAGGTTTCCACAAACTGGGCAATGCATTTGCCTTTCACTTGATTCCTTCAGTGGAACCTGAACCAATCCACAATGATCAGTGGCTTTGGAGAGTAATGCTCTTTGTCAAATCATCATACGTTTTGGGTCCTGGCTTGAATCAAGCACCAGAGCAACTTGAAGGTTTTGCTTCTTATTCTGCTGAGAAAAGCTGGTACGAGCAACTCGTTTGCAACGTTATTCGCCTGAACAAGGTACTGAAAACACTCGGCATAGGAATTCCATGATTCATTTTCTTCATTGAAAGGGCCCATGGACTGTAATTGACCTGGCATTTCTCTTGTAGACTCATCTGAGGAAGGAGCAGCACTCCGAAAGCTCGTGATTCCAAATTAACCTGTTGGGCTTTAACCTGGTGTTGAAGACGTCTTACCACCCCAGTGCAACGCCAACATCTCCACATCATGGCTGCCCTGGAGACCGTTGACTTGATGTAGTTTTTTCAAATGGCCCCAGTTCAGAATCTCATCCTTCTCTGATCAGAAAAAAACCTTCTTTTAAAACCACACAGAGAGTTATTTTCTTACTTGGTCTTCCTGCACTGGCACTTCAATCTGTAATCCTGTTGTTGATTTTCCCCGGCCTTCTAATTTTTGAAGAGTGAAGAACCACAACGTTTTTTTTCATACTTAGGATATTCTCAATGAAAGAAAATCCTGACTTGTCACCAGCTTTCTTTGTGTAATGTCCTAACTATGTTTTAAACAAAAAGAAAATATATGATTCTGTGGTACTACTGTGCCTTTAAGAAAGATATCTAAAGCATGTTCTTTACAGTTATAACCAGCCCTGTTTTTTTGGCACCAAGATGTCTGAGCGGATGTCCCTTTATGTTACTAAAGTCATGTGATGGGTCTTTTGTTTATTTTTCATCTGGGCTAATGCAGTGTTCTGGAGTTTATGGCCCTTTTTGAATTGTTGGGGGAAGAATGATTGACAGGTCAGGTCGGATAGTTATTTTCTCATAGGAGAAATTTACTTTCAGTTTGGCAGAAGCTGATAAGATGCCAGACTGCGAGCAGTGTGTTTCTGTCTCTCTCCCTGCTATTGTAAATTCAACTCCTGGTGGCTGGCTAGCTATAGTAACTAGAGGCACAGAGTGCCCTTGTCTCTGGAAGTGAGCTGAAAGTTCCAGGGCTGAAAAGCCTCAGCATTTTTAACTCAACATCCAAAGGAGCAATCCACAGCAGGGGTTGGAAAGCTGCAAAGTCTAGCATCACGTGAGCATTCTTATTTACTGTGCTAAACCTAGGATGGAGAAGGTTGGAACAGTACATTCAGCTGTTAAGGTTATACAATATCATGGTTGTTTTTTTCTTGTTTGTAATTGGTAAAAGTTATTGCCAATTGTTTTATTATATCTTAACTATATTCTTAAATAAATTTTGTTTGATAAAAGCTCCCTCGTGGGTCATTTGAATCATATCCGAAGTGAAGCATCTTATGCTTACCCATGCCAAAGTTCAAAGTGCAAAACTTACGGTCTAGGCTGACTTCATAAAAAAACTTTGGAGTTTCTGACCTGGATTATAACAATTTGCACACATAGATTCAAAGTAAAACACAACAGGTTGGTTGAAAGAGATGTTCTCTGCATAGAAACTGAAACTAAACAGCAGCCTGTGCAACACCCTGATGACATCACCTTCAAATCATGTAACTGGCTCTTAAAGCAATCATGTAACCACTTAAATATATAACAGATTTGAAACACTTGGAAGACCAAAGGATAATTAAACCAGTACAATTCTCTGAAGGTGCAGCACTATTAGTCCCAGTGTTAAAATCAGAGCGCACAGTGAGGATTAGTGGTGATTACAAGTTGACCATGAACAGGGCTGTTCAAATAGATAAGTATCTTATCCCTGGGACAGAAGAACTTTATGCTAAGCTGGCAGGAAGTCTCAAGTACACAAAATTGGACTGAAGTCATGCGTACCAGGAGCTTAGGCTGGAGGTAAACTCGCGCAAATTTGTCAATATTAACACTTACAAAAGCTTCTTTCAATTCACGAGGTTACCCTGTGGTATTTCATCTGAATGCACTACATTTCAGCACACCATAGAATGCCTTCTACAAGGGATCCCAAGAGTTGTCGTTTATCTGGGCGCTGTCCTAACACCGAGGGCATCACCTGAAGTGCATAGAGTCAATTTGGAGGAAGTCCTCAAAAGATTCACGGAAGTTGTTGTCCGCTTGAAAAGAGAAAAATCTACTTCTCAGGCTGATGAGGTGACGCATTTTGGATTCAGAGTTGATTCAAAAGGATTGCAGCCAATAGAAGGAAAGATAAAAGCAGTGTAAGAGATGTCTGCACTGAAGAATGCAACAGAGTTAAAGTCCTTTTTAGGGATGGTCAACTTTTATGTCTGCTTTCTGCCAAACTTATCGACCGTTTTGGCACCCTTGCACCAACATCAATGTTGGCAATGGGAAGATTCTTGGAGAAAAGCCTTTGACGAAGTGAAAGCGGCCGTTCAATCATCTACCTTCCTCATCCATTTTGACTTCGGAAAGCAGATAATAGTGATGTGTGATGCATTGCCTTTTGATAGAGGAGCTGTATTCCCTGTAAGATGGGAGTTGGCATGGAATGGCATGTCGCTTTTGCTTCCAGGGCCTTGTCTGATACCAAAAGGAAATATTCACAGATTGATAAAGAGAGTCTGGCAATCTTTTACACCCTCAGGAAATTCACCAGTATGTTCACTGCCACCACCTCATCATCACCCTGGACCACAAGCCCTTACTAGGGCTGCTCCATGAAGAGAAGTAAGAAGTCTCACAACACCAGGTTAAAGTCCAACAGGTTTATTTGGTAGCAAATACCATAAGCTTTCGGAGCGCTGCTCCTTCGTCAGATGGAGTGAAAATCTGTTCTCCAACAGTGCACAGACACAACATCAAGTTACAGAATACTGATTAGAATGCAAATCTCTACAGCCAGCCAGGTCTTAAAGGTACAGATAATGTGGGTGGAGGGAACATTAAACACAGGTTAAAGAGATGTGTATTGTCTCCAGACAGAACAGCTGGTGAGATTCTAGTAAGATCCACACCATGAAGAGAAACCAGTTCTGCTGATCACATCGCCAGATGGCCTTACTTTTGGCAGTTTGTACCTACAGTTTTCAACACAGGCCAGGACACAGGTCTCCAATGCCGACATTCTATGTTGGCTCCCACTTCCATAGATGGTATCTTTGCCTCCCATTCCACAGGAGATAGTCCTTGCTTTGAATTTTCTGGACACTTTGCCCATTTCTTTGGCCCACATCAAGACCTGGACCCAGAGGGAGCCGGCTTTATCGAAGTTAAAAGAATGGTTTTCACTGACTGACATTTTGACAAATCTGAACAAGTCAAACCCTAATTGCAGCAGTGGATGAAATCAGCTGTGAGGACGGGGGAGTTGTGTGATAATACCATCCCAGGACGACAGGCACTCCTCCAGGAGCACTACAGTACACATCCTGGGCAGACCAAGATCAGGATGTTGGCCAGAAACTACACTTGTTGGCCAGGAATTGACAAGGAGATAGAGAGTATGGTCAGCTGTTGTGAGCATCGCCAAATGCAGCAGACCCTTCTACCCACAGCATCCCTGGGAGTGGCCCAGCCAACCTGAGAGTGACCTGGATGCCCTGGGAGTGACCCAGCCAACCTGAGAGTGACCCGGATGCCCTGAGAGTGACCTGGATGCCCTGAGAGTGACCCGGATGCCCTGAGAGTGACCCGGATGCCCTGAGAGTGACCCGGATGCCCTGGGAGTGACCCAGCCAACCTGAGAGTGACCTGGATGCCCTGAGAGTGACCTGGATGCCCTGGGAGTGACCCAGCCAACCTGAGAGTGACCCAGATGCCCTGAGAGTGACCTGGATGCCCTGAGAGTGACCCGGATGCCCTGAGAGTGACCCGGATGCCCTGAGAGTGACCCGGATGCCCTGGGAGTGACCCAGCCAACCTGAGAGTGACCTGGATGCCCTGAGAGTGACCTGGATGCCCTGGGAGTGACCCAGCCAACCTGAGAGTGACCTGGATGCCCTGAGAGTGACCTGGATGCCCTGAGAGTGACCCGGATGCCCTGAGAGTGACCCGGATGCCCTGAGAGTGACCCGGATGCCCTGGGAGTGACCCAGATGCCCTGGGAGTGGCTTGGTCACCCTTGGATGAGGTTCCACATTGACTTTGCCAACTTTTTTATGGGAATGATGTTTTTAGTCATGATGGAGTCCAAGTCATCTACTCAATGACTTCACCAGCCATTAATAAGCAGCGACAGATTTTCACAATACGTGGAGTACCGGAGGGGATTGTTTCTGACAATGGCACCACCCTCTCAGCTGCAGAGCTTCAACATTTTGTTGGTATGGTATACAACACCTACACATGGCCCCAGACCACCCTGCTGCCAATGGGTGCCCCAGACCACCTGCTTCCAATGATTGCCCCAGACCACCTGCTTCCAATGATTGCCCCAGACCACCTGCTTCCAATGGGTGCCCCAGACCACCTGCTTCCAATGATTGCCCCAGACCACCTGCTTCCAATGATTGCCCCAGACCACCTGCTTCCAATGGGTGCCCCAGACCACCTGCTTCCAATGGGTGCCCCAGACTACCCTGCTTCCAATGGGTTGGCAGGAAAGGCAGTGCAAACTCTTAAAGCTCGGCACAACATCGTGGGCCAAAGGGCCTGTTCTGTGCTGTAGTGTTCTATGTTCTATGTTCTAAAGCATCGATGTGGAAGCAGTCCAACACAGCACTGCCACTCCGGTTAGTCAGTTTTCTGTCTCATATAATACAATCCCTCAAGCTACAGCAGGGGTGAATTGTTGATGGGACAACGCCATAGAACCTGCCTTGACCTTGTTTCCCCAAATTTGATGGGGTGGGTGGGGGCTGAACAGGCCTCACAGAAGGAGAACTGCAACTTAGCTAAGGGAGATAGGTCATTTGAAGTGAATGACTTTGTTTTTGTCTGAAACTTTGCAGGGGACCAGCCTGGGTGCCCGGGTAGATAATTGCAAGGAGTGATCCAGTATCTTTTATCATTGACCTGCTGTTGTTGTAGACACTGCTTCCTCAACCTGGGAGGAACCAATCACAGAGTGGAGATTCTCCATAAGAATCTGAATATCCCCGAATAGACTGACTTGTTGAACTTTGCCAATTTGACCTTTACTGGAAATTCTGTACATAGTTGTACATCAGAGTTTCTTTTCATAAAATCATAGAAATCCTACAGTGCAGAAAGAGGCCATTTGGCCCATCGAGTCTGCACTGACCACAATCCCACCCAGACCCTACCCCCATATCCCAACATATTTACCCATTAATCCCTCTAATCTATGCATCTCAGGACACTAAGGGCAATTTTAGCATGGCCAATCAACCTAACCCACACATCTTTGGACTGTGGGAGGAAACCGGAGCACCCGGAGGAAACACACACAGACACGAGGAGAATGTGCAAACTCCACACAGACAGTGACCCAAGCCGGGAATCGAACCCAGGTTCCTGGAGCAGTGAAGCAACAGTGCTAACCACTGTGCTACCGTGCCGCCCTTTTGTATATTTGTGTGGGAACTTAAGGAGGGAAGAACTTGATAGTGTGGCCCCTTTAAGGGGTGATTGTTCAAGGGTCACATGACCCACCCAGGGCCTGTAGGAATGGAGCCCGTGAACCCTGACCTACGGAGTGGTTGAGTGTGGTCCAGGGAGGGGAAACCCTCATTGCAAGGCGGGCGTCAGAGGGACATGAACTATACCAGTGTTGAGATGTGTGTATTGTTTTGCTGCTGTTGTTTAATAAATCACCGTTGTGATTTAAAGCTTCCTGGTCATATTCCCTTGCACTACAATAGGAGGGAGCTCCAGGATTTTGACCCAGTGACAGTGAAGGAACGGCCGATACATTTGCAAGTCAAGGTGGTGGTGCTCCCAGGTATCTGCTGCTCTTGTCCTTCTAGATGGGAATTTAATTTCAGGACAAGTCGAAAGGCCAAGTAATGACTCTTGGAACAATAGGAGGATTAGAAAAGACTGAGACACCCAGTGGTTTGTGATGTCAGAAGATTGAGCAGCCAGCAGCAAGGGTGTGTGTTTCACATGTGTGGGCAAGTCACTCAGTAAGTCTGCCCACTGAGGCAGTTAGTCTGCACTCACACGGGTAAGGTGTGTCCTTATCAATCACAACAAACACTCTGTCAACATTCCTCGATTCAGTCGTGGATCCACATTAACCACTGCATCTCATTACATAGAACATAGAACATAGAACATTACAGCGCAGAACAGGCCCTTCGGCCCACGATGTTGCACCGACCAGTTAAAAAAAAAACTGTGACCCTCCAACCTAAACCAATTTCTTTTCGTCCATGAACCTATCTACGGATCTCTTAAACGCCCCCAAACTAGGCGCATTTACTACTGATGCTGGCAGGGCATTCCAATCCCTCACCACCCTCTGGGTAAAGAACCTACCCCTGACATCGGTTCTATAACTACCCCCCCTCAATTTAAAGCCATGCCCCCTCGTGCTGGATTTCTCCATCAGAGGAAAAAGGCTATCACTATCCACCCTATCTAAACCTCTAATCATCTTATATGTTTCAATAAGATCCCCTCTTAGCCGCCGCCTTTCCAGCGAAAACAATCCCAAATCCCTCAGCCTCTCCTCATAGGATCTCCCCTCCATACCAGGCAACATCCTGGTAAACCTCCTCTGCACCCTCTCCAAAGCCTCCACATCCTTCCTGTAATGTGGGGACCAGAACTGCACACAGTACTCCAAGTGCGGCCGCACCAGAGTTGTGTACAGTTGCAACATAACGCTACGACTCCTAAATTCAATCCCCCTACCAATAAACGCCAAGACACCATATGCCTTCTTAACAACCTTATCTACTTGATTCCCAACTTTCAGGGATCTATGCACACATACACCTAGATCCCTCTGCTCCTCCACACTATTCAAAGTCCTCCCGTTAACCCTATACTCAACACATCTATTATTCCTACCAAAGTGAATTACCTCACACTTCTCCGCATTAAACTCCATCCGCCACCTCTCGGCCCAACTTTGCAACCTGTCTAAGTCTTCCTGCAAACTACGACACCCTTCCTCACTGTCTACCACACCACCGACTTTGGTGTCATCAGCAAATTTGCTAATCCACCCAACTATACCCTCATCCAGATCATTAATAAATATTACAAACAGCAGTGGCCCCAAAACAGATCCCTGAGGTACACCACTTGTAACCGCACTCCATGATGAATATTTACTATCAACCACCACCCTCTGTTTCCTGTTTCTGTTTACAGAAATCCTCCGCAGCCAATCATGCGTCTCACTGTCGGCAAGGCCAACAATCAGAAAGGTGGATCTCAGGGGAAGAGATACCTGAGATTTGGATTGATATTAAAGTCTGACAGAAGCTGCCACCAGCTCCAATCGCACCATTTACATTTATATAGCACCTATCCTATCCTCAGGGGAGACAAGCTCACTGCCAATTTATAGTGCTCACTGTTGCAATGTGTGAAATATGGCACTGATTTTACACAGCAAGATCCCACAAACAGCAATGCGATCATCACCAGATCACCTGTCCTGCTGTTGTGAATTGAGATGAATATTGGTAAGGACAGCAAGAAAGCTTCCCTGATCCAGTTTCAGGACATCAGCAACGTCGAAATGTGGGACAATGAGTGTCTCAACGTAACATCTATTCAGAAATATGTTGCCTGAACTTCCCTCAGTACTGACCCTCTGACAGTGAAGCACTCCCTCAGTACTGACCCTCTGACAGTGTGGCACTCCCTCAGTACCGACCCTCTGACAGTGCGGCACTCCCTCAGTACTGACCCTCTGACAGTGCGGCACTCCCTCAGTACTGACCCTCTGACAGTGCGGCACTCCCTCAGTACTGACCGTCTGACAGTGCGGCACTCCCTCAGTACTGACCCTCTGACAGTGCGGCACTCCCTCAGCACTGACCCTCTGACAGTGCGGCACTCCCTCAACACTGACGCTCTGACAGTGCGGCACTCCCTCAGTATTGACCCCCTGACAGTGCCGCACTCCCTCAGTACTGACCCTCTGACAGTGCAGCACTCCCTCAGTATTGACCCCCTGACAGTGCCGCACTCCCTCAGTACTGACCCCCTGACAGTGCGGCACTCCCTCAGTACTGACGCTCTGACAGTGCGGCACTCCCTCAGTACTGACCCTCTGACAGTGCGGCACTCCCTCAGCACTGACCCTCTGACAGTGCGGCATTCCCTCAGTACTGACCCTCTGACAGTGCGGCACTCCCTCAGTATTGACCCCCTGACAGTGCGGCACTCCCTCAGTATTGACCCCCTGACAGTGCAGCACTCCCTCAGTGCTGACCCTCTGACAGTGCAGCACTCCCTTAGTACTGACCCTCTGACAGTGCGGTCCTCCCTCAGTACTGACCCTCTGACAGTGCAGCATTCCCTCAGTACTGACCCACCGACAGTGCGGCGCTCCCTCAGTACTGACCCTCTGACAGTGCGGCACTCCCTCAGTACTGACCCTCTGACAGTGTGGCCCTCCCTCAGTACTGACCCTCTGACAGTGCAGCATTCCCTCAGTACTGACCCACCGACAGTGCAGCACTCCCTCAGTACTGACCCTCTGACAGTGCGGCACTCCCTCAGTACTGACCGTCTGACAGTGCGGCACTCCCTCAGTACTGACCCTCTGACAGTGCGGCACTCCCTCAGTACTGACCCTCTGACAGTGTGGTCCTCCCTCAGTACTAACCCTCTGACAGTGCAGCACTCCCTCAGTACTGACCCTCTGACAGTGTGGTCCTCCCTCAGTACTGACCCTCTGACAGTGCAGCATTCCCTCAGTGCTGACCCTCTGACAGTGTGGCACTCCCTCAGTACTGACCCTCTGACAGTGCAGCATTCCCTCAGTACTGACCCTCTGACAGTGCGGCACTCCCTCAGTACTGACCCTCTGACAGTGCGGCACTCCCTCAGTACTGACCCTCTGACAGTGCAGCATTCCCTCAGTACTGACCCTCTGACAGTGCGGCACTCCCTCAGCACTGGCCATCTGACAGTGCAGCACTCCCTCAGTACTGACCCTCTGACAGTGCAGCACTCCCTCAGCACAGACCCTCTGACACTGCGGCACTCCCTCAGTACTGACCCTCTGACAGTGCAGCACTCCCTCAGTACTGACCCGCTGACAGTGCGGCACTCCCTCAGTACTGACCCTCTGACAGTGCAGCACTCCCTCAGTACTGACCCCCCAAACAGTGCAGCACTCCCTCAGCACTGACCCTCTGACAGTACAGTGCTCCCTCAATACTGACCTCAGTATTGTATGCGTATATAAGGAGGAAGAGAGTAGCTAAGGGAAGGTAGGTCCACTCAAGGACAGTAGAGGGAATTTGTGTGTGGAGCCAGATGAGGTGGGTGAGGTCCTTAACGAGTACTTTGCATCAGTATTCACAAAGGAGAAGGATGTGGTGGATGGCGAGTGTAGAAAGGAGGATGTTGACATTCTAGGACATGTTGAGGTTTTGAAAAACATTAAGGTGGACAAGTCCCCAGGGCCAGATAGAGACTATCCCAGAATACTGAGGGAGGTGAGGGAAGAAATTGCTGAGGCCTTGGCCAAAATCTTTGTATCCTCTTTAGTCACGAGTGGGTACCAGAGGATTGGAGAGTAGCGAACATTGTTTCTCTGTTTAAGAAGGACAGAAGAGACAATCTGGGAAATGACAGGCCTGTGAGCCTTACATCAGTGGTGGGGAAATTATTGGAGAAGATTCTTAGGGATAGGATGTACTCAGATCTGGAAGAGAATAGGCTTATTAGCGATAGACAGCATGGGTTTGTGAAGGGGAGGTCGTGTCTCACAAACTTGATTGAGTTCTTTGAGGAAGTGACAAGAAACATTGACCAGGGAAGGACAGTGGGTGTTGTATACATGGACTTTAGTAAAGCCTTCGATAAGGTTCCTTATGGCAGGCTGATACAGAAGGTGAAGTCATATGGGATCCGAGGTGAGCTGGTAAAATGGATATAAAACTGGCTTGGGCATAGAAAGCAGAGAATAGCAGTGGAAGGGTACTTTTCTAACTGGAAGTCTGTGACAAGCGGTGTTTCACAAGGATCAGTGCTGGGGCCTTTGTTGTTTGTAATATATATATAAATGATTTGGAGGAAAATGTAGGTGGTCTGATTAGTAAATTTGCAGATGATACAAAAATTGGGGGAGTAGCAGATAGTGAGGAGGATTGCCAGAGGATACAGCAGGATATAGATCAGCTGGAGACCTGATCGAAAGATGGCAGATGGAATTTAACCCGGACAAATGTGAGGTGATGCGATTTGGAAGATCCATTGCAGAATGAAAGTATACAGTAAATGGTAGAGCCCTTGGAAATATTAGCAAACAGTAGGATCTAGGCGTGCAGATCCATAGTTCCCTGAATGTGGCAACTCAGGTGGACAAGTTATTCAAGAAGGTGTATGGCATGCCGGCCTTCATAAGTTGGGGCATTGAGTATAGGAATTGGAAAATCATGTTGCAGCTGTATAAGACTTTGGTTCGGCCACATTTGGAGTATTGTGTACAATTCTGGTCACCACACTACCAGAAGGATGTTGATTCATTGGAAAGGGTGCAGAAGAGATTTACCAGGATGTTGCCTGGTTTGGGGGATGTGGACTATAAAGAAAGGTTGAACAAATTTGGATTGTTTTCATTGGAGTGTCGGAGGGTGAGGGGGGACCTGATAGAGGTTTCCAAGATTATGACAGGCTTGGATAGAGTGGATAGTCAGAGTCTTTTTCCCAGGGTTGAAGGATCAATTACTCGGGGCATAGGTTGAAAGTGAGAGGGGAAAGTTTAAAAGAGATGTAAGGGGCAAGTTTTTCACACAGAGGGTTTGTTTTGATTTGATTTGATTTATTATTGTCACATGTATTAGTAGTATACAGTGAAAAGTATTGTTTCTTGTGCACTATACAGTCAAGGCATACCGTTCATAGAGAAGGAAAGGAGAGGGTGCAGAATGTAGTGTTACAGTCATTGCTAGAATGTAGAGAAAGGTCAACTTAATGCAAGGTGGGTCCATTCAAAAGCAGGGAAGAAGCTGTTCTTGTGTCGGTTGGTACGTGACCTCAGACTCAGAGGGTGGTGAATGCCTGGAATGCGCTGCCAGAGGAGGTTGTGGAATCAGATTCTGTAACAACGTTCAAGAGGCATCTGGATAGATACATGAATCGGCAAGAAATAGAGGGATATGGACCACATGGCGGCAAGAAAATATTAGAGAGGCATCTGTGTCGGCACAGTCTTGGAGGGCCGGAGGGCCTGTTCCTGTGCTGTACTGTTCTTTGACCCTCTGATAGTGCAGTGTTCCTTCAGTACTGCACTGGATATGTCTTTCTGCATTTGTACTCAGGTACTTGGAGTGGAGTTTTGAGGTCATGTGCTTCTGGGTGAGAGTTGAAAAGTCATCGCTGCTGACATCGAAGGAGGCAGAAAAAGGCATTGTGCGCAGTGTGTGCCTGTGTACGTTCCTGATCGATAGATTGATGGCTGCGATAATAGCTGAGGGTTCAGCCAGTTGCATAACTTGAAGAAGCTTCCCGCCTGCGTACTGGAGGCATGCGTTCGGATGCTCAGACAGAAGCCGCAGAATAGACAGCCCCGGCTGCAGGTTCCCCTTGTGGAGGAAGCAGCTTCTGGAGATTGAGTGATAAACGCAACACACTTCCCCTTTCTATCAAATCACCTTCAGCAATCAGCTAGCTGCACTCAAATTCCGTTGCAGATTTACATAAGACGACAGGACGGGTTATATCCAATATTCTACCCAAAGCCTTGTTACCTCCAAGGTCAAAACCACACATCAGCATCTTGTCAGAAAAACAGCCTCAAGATTATCTCTGAACCATTTGTATCTGCGGTGAGAGAGATAGCAGACAACACGGGGAGATAGCAGAGGGAAATCAAAGCATCCGATTGGCCGGTTTCTCCTCCAATCTCACGCCATTCTTCATGTCACTGGTATTTGGGCAAGTGGAAATATTTATTACAAGGACTGCATGTGACCAAATAGCAAGAGCAGCAGATAGCTGGGAACAAAACCACCTGGAATATCCCCTCCGAGTCACTCACCATCCCGACTGGGAAATATATCTCCATTCCTTCGCTGTCACTGGGTCAAATCCTGGAACTCCCCCCCAACAGCACTGTGGATGTACCTACACCTCAGGGACTGCAGCGATTCAGGAAGGCAGCTCCCCATCACCTTGTGAAGGCAGACTCATTGTCATTGTGCTGAAACACTAACTCTGACTCCCTGTCAGACGCTGTTAATTATTTCCAGCAGTTTCTATCTTTATATCAGCTGGCAGCTGAGCAGTTTAATTGTCATGCTGTCCAATCAGGATTGAGCTTCCTGTTGATGGCACTGGGGTTGCAGCAGGTTCAGGTGGGGGTGGGGGTAGTGGTTGGGATGGGGGTGGGAGGTCGGGGTAGGGGTTGGGGCTGGAGGTCGGGGTGGGGGGGTCGGGGTGGGAGTGGGGGCTGGATTGGACACAGGGATGGATGAGGGGTCAGGTATACAGATGAGGCTGGGGTCAGGAATGCTGCTAGGAATGGGGATGAGGATCGGAGCTGGGGTAGGAGGTGGGGACGGTGGAGGCAGGTGTGAGGATGGGGTTGGTGGCAGGATGGGGAGGGGATGGGGGTGAGGGTGGGAATATGGGTGGGGCTGGGGATGGCGATTAAAAAAGTAATCACCCCCACCATATGACTAAATCAGGAATTGCCCCACTATTGTCACTGGGCTAGTAATCCAGTGACTTAGGCTAATGTTCTGGGGACCCAGGTTCAAATCCCACCACGGCAGCTGGTGAAATTTGAATTCAATTTTTAAAAATCTGGAATTAAGAATCTACTTTTTATTAATTTATGGGACATGGGCATCGCTGGCTGGCCAGCATTTATTGCCCATCCCTAGTTGCCCCTTGAGAAGGTGGTGGTGAGCTGCCTTCTTGAATCGCTTCAGTCCATGTTCTGTGGGTTGACCCACAATGCCATTCGGGAGGGAATTCCAGGATTTTGACCCAGTGACAGTGAAGGAACGGTGATATATTTCCAAGTCAGGATGGTGAGTGGCTCGGAGGGGAACTTGCAGGTGGTGGTGTTCCCATGTATCCGTTGCCCTTGTCCTTCTAGATGGAAGTGGTTGTGAGTTTGGAAGGTGCTGTCTAAGGATCTTTGGTGAATTGCTGCAGTGCATCTTGTAGATACTGAGTGTTGGTGGTGGAGGGAGTGGATGTTTGCAGATATGGTGTGAATCAAGTGGGCTGCTTTGTCCTGGATGTTGTCAAGTTTCTTGAGAGTTATTGGAGCTGCACCCATCCAGGCAAGTGGGGAATATTCCATCACACTCCTGACTTGTGCCTTGTAGATGGTGGATAGGCTTTGGGGAGTCAGGAGGTGAGTTACTCGCCGCAGTATTCCTAACCTCTGATCTGCTCTTGTAGCCACTGTGTTCATGTGGTGAGTCCAGTTGAGTTTCTGGTCAATGGTAACATAGAACATAGAACATAGAAAGCCACAGCACAAACAGGCCCTTCGGCCCACAAGTTGCGCCGATCACATCCCCACCTCTAGGCCTATCTATAGCCCTCAATCCCATTAAATCCCATGTACTCATCCAGAAGTCTCTTAAAAGACCCCAACGAGTTTGCCTCCACCACCACCGACGTCAGCCGATTCCACTCACCCACCACCCTCTGAGTGAAAAACTTACCCCTGACATCCCCCCTGTACCTACCCCCCAGCACCTTAAACCTGTGTCCTCTCGTAGCAACCATTTCAGCCCTTGGAAATAGCCTCTGAGAGTCCACCCTATCCAGACCCCTCAACATCTTGTAAACCTCTATCAGGTCACCTCTCATCCTTCGTCTCTCCAGGGAGAAGAGACCAAGCTCCCTCAACCTATCCTCATAAGGCATGCCCCCCAATCCAGGCAACATCCTTGTAAATCTCCTCTGCACCCTTTCAATGGCTTCAACATCTTTCCTGTAATGAGGTGACCAGAACTGCGCGCAGTACTCCAAGTGGGGTCTAACCAGGGTCCTATAAAGCTGCAGCATTATCTCCCGACTCCTAAACTCAATCCCTCGATTAATGAAGGCCAGTACGCCATACGCCTTCTTGACCGCATCCTCCACCTGCGAGGCCGATTTAAGAGTCCTATGGACCCGGACCCCAAGGTCCTTCTGATCCTCTACACTGCTAAGAATGGTACCCTTCATTTTATACTGCTGCTCCATCCCATTGGATCTGCCAAAATGGATCACTACACACTTATCCGGGTTGAAGTCCATCTGCCACTTCTCCGCCCAGTCTTGCATTCTATCTATGTCTCGCTGCAACTTCTGACATCCCTCCAAACTATCCACAACACCACCTACCTTGGTGTCGTCAGCAAACTTACCAACCCATCCCTCCACTTCCTCATCCAGGTCATTTATGAAAATGACAAACAGCAAGGGTCCCAGAACAGATCCCTGGGGCACTCCACTGGTCACTGACCTCCATGCAGAGAAAGACCCCTCCACAGCCACTCTCTGCCTTCTGCAGGCAAGCCAGTTCTGGATCCACAAGGCAACAGCCCCTTGGATCCCATGCCCTCTCACTTTCTCAAGAAGTCTTGCATGGGGGACCTTATCGAACGCTTTGCTGAAGTCCATATAGACCACATCCACCGCTCTTCCTTCGTCAATGTGCTTGGTCACATTTTCAAAGAACTCAACCAGGCTCGTAAGGCACGACCTGCCCCTGACAAAGCCGTGCTGACTACTTTTGATCATACTAAACTTCTCTAGATGATCATAAATCCTGTCTCTCAGGATCCTCTCCATCAACTTACCAACCACTGAGGTTAGACTCACCGGTCGGTAATTTCCCGGGCTGTCCCTGTTCCCTTTCTTGAATATAGGGACCACATCCGCAATCCTCCAATCCTCCGGAACCTCTCCCGTCTCCATCGACGATGCAAAGATCATCGCCAAAGGCTCCGCAATCTCCTCCCTCGCCTCCCACAGTAACCTGGGGTACATCCCATCCGGTCCCGGCGACTTACCAACCTTGATGCCATTCAATAGTTCCAACACATCCTCTTTCTTTATGTCCACATGCTCGATCCTTTCTGTCCTCCGCAATCCAGCAGTACAACCACCCAGATCCCTTTCCACCGTGAATACCGAGGTAAAGTATTCATTAAGTAACCCCAAAGATGTTGACAGTGGGGGATTCAGTGATAGTAATACCACTGAATGTGAAGGGGCGGTGGTTAGAGTGTCTCTTATTGGTGATAGTCATTGCCTGGCATTTGTATGGCGCAAATGTTATTTGCCACTTGTCAGCACAAGGCTGGATATTGTCCAGATCTTGCTGCATTTGAACATGAAACATGATGACCATGAAACCATTGTCAATTGTCGGAAAAACTCACCTGGTTCACTAATGTCCTTTAGGGAAGGAAATCTGCCATCTGGCCAGAGCCACATCAATGTGGTTGAATCATAGAATCCTTACAGTGCAGAAGGAGGCCATTCAGCCCATTGAGCCTACACTGACAACAATCCCACCCAAGCTCTATATCAGTAACCCCACACTTTACCTTGCTAGTCCCCCTAACAGTAAGGGGCAATTTAGCATGGCCAATCCATCTAACCCGCACATCTTTGGAGTGTGGGAGGAAACCAGAGCACCCGGAGGAAACCCACGCAGACACGGGAAGAATGTGCAAACTCCACACAGACAGTGACCCAAGCTGGGAATCGAACCCAGGTCCCTTGGCACTGTGAGGCAGGTTTGACTCTGAAATACCGTCAGAACAAGGGCAATTAGGGATGGGCAATAAATGCTGTCCTAGCTGGTGGGGCCCATAACTGAAAAAAAATATTAACTGCATTTAGTATGGATTAGCTCAGGTTGTCAGTCAGACTCTCTGTATCTGGGGCGGCATGGTGGCACAGTGGTCAGCACTGCTGCCTCACAGCACCATGGAGCCAGGTTCAATTCCCAGCTTGGGTCACTGTTTGTGCGGAGTCTGCACATTCTCCCCATGTCTGCGTGGGTTTCCTCTGGGTGCTCCGGTTTCCTCCCACAGTCCGAAAGACGTGCTGAATAGGTGCATTGGCTGTGCTAAATTCTCCCTCAGTGTACCTGAACAGGCACCAGAGTGTGGCGACGAGGGGATTTTCACAGTAACTTCATTGCAGTGTTAATGTAAGCCTACTTGTGATTAATAAATAAACTTTAACATTAAAAGGTTTCTGTTCTGATTCAACAGTGTCCTTAATTAACGTGCATCATCTCCAATTAACATTCCCCATTGCTGTGATTTCTCTGCATCCAAACATTACTCGAAACTGAGAATGATACAGCAGAGAAAGAGGCCATTCAGCCTATCATGGCTATATGTTGGCTCTTTTGTAGACCTATCATCAGGTCCCAGTCTCTTGCTCTTTCCCTTGCTGCTCTGTCAAGCCCCTCATCATCTTGAAGTCCTCGATTTAATTCCTGTTCATCTGCTCTATTCCAATGAGATCACTCCAGTTTGATACAGTTAAATTCCGGTTAGTGAGAGCGCGGTGACAATGGGGCCCATTCTGATTGCAGAGTTTTGGAATTGGTTAAGGGTCAGACTGCATAGTTCAGGAGGAGCAGGGAGAGGTGACATTAGTTGGTAATGCTCCCCTGGGAGTGGTGCCAGGCACAGAAGACGACTTTGGGGTGCACCTCATGCACTCCAACTGAGCGGGGTAAATCCTGCCTGAACAAGTGTTTCTGTGGTGAGTAATAAATACTCAATAACACCATCTCCTTCAAAACAATACGATTGAGTTTATAAATGAGCGCTGAACCGCAGCGCGGTTAATGACTCTGGGGACAGGGAGAGGGGCTGTGCCTGTCAGCTATTTATAGTAGCAGAGAGTGGAGATACTGATGGTGCAAGTTCCTCTTCCGATGCAGCCTGTAATCCTCATCCCAACCACAGTCCATCCCAGCCTCCTACTGGACCCATCGCCCAATCACAGTCCATTCAAGCCTCCTACTGGACCCATCGCCCAATCACAGTCCATTCCAGCCTCCTACTGGACCCATCGCCCAATCACAGTCCATTCAAGCCTCCTACTGGACCCATCGCCCAATCACAGTCCATTCCAGCCTCCTACTGGACCCATCGCCCAATCACAGTCCATCTCAGCCTCCTACTGGACCCATCGCCCAATCACAGTCCATCTCAGCCTCCTACTGGACCCATCGCCCAATCACAGTCCATCCCAGCCTCTTACTGGGCTCATCGCCCAATTACAGTCTGGCATTGAGTCCATCGCCCAATCACAGCCTGGCATTGAGTCCACCGCCCAATCACAGACTGGCATTGAGTCCATCGCCTAATCATAATCTTATATTGAGTTCATCATCCAGTCACAGCCTCACACTGACCCCAACATCCAATCATAACAGAGTCTGATCTTGTTCTTTGCCAATATGCATTTCACACATTCATTTCTCAATGATTGACTGGGTACCTCCTACCGGGCACTGCCCTCCTCCTCCAGTGGTCCCAGGGCACTGCCCTCCTTCTCCAGTGGTCCCAGGGCACTGCCCTCCTCCTCCAGTGGTCCCAGGGCACTGCCCTCCTTCTCCAGTGGTCCCAGGACACTGTCCTTCTCCTCCAGTGGTCCCAGGGCACTGCCCTCCTCCTCCAGTGATCCTAGGGCACTGCCCTCCTCCTCCAGTGATCTCAGGGCACTGTCCTTCTCCTCCAGTGGTCCCAGGACACTGCCCTCCTCTTCCAATAGCCCCAGGGCACTGCCCTCCTCCTCCAGTGGTCGCAGCACAGCTGGGGAGTGGGGCTTTCCAGCTGAAATGACCCAGTATCAGCTGGCGAGATCAGTGAAGGCAGTAAGGCTGGGAGCTGTGAGCCTGCTGATAATATAACGGGATATGGGGATAGCGTGCGGAAAAGGTATTGAAGTAGATAATCAGGTATGCTTGAATTGAATGGTGGAGCAGACTCAAGGAGCTGAATGACCTCCTCCTGTTCCTATGTCAACATGTTCTTTATAAACATGTCAAGGGTTTTGCTGTGACTTGTATGAATTTGAATTATTCTCACATGGGCAGCATGGTGGCACGGTGGTACTGCTGCCTCACAGCGCCAGGGATCTGGGTTCGATTCCCAGCTTGGGTCGCTGTGTGCAGTTTGCACATTCTCCCTGTGTTTGCGTGGGTTTCCTCCTGGTGCTCCTGTTTTCTCCCACAGTCCGAAAGATGTACTGGTTGGGTGAATTGGCCATGCTAAATTCTCCCTCAGCGTACCTGAACAGGCGCCAGAGTGTGGCCACTAGGACATTTCCACAGTAACTTCACTGCAGTGTTAATGTAAGCCTACTTGTGACACTAATAAATAAACTTGAACATTCAATGTGCTCAAACTGACAGAAATCTTTACTGTTTCTACTCTGAACTCACACTGATGATATTTTTGATCGATATTTTTGATAGATTAAGTATGTAGTGCTTGTCATCTGCTTATTGCTCAATCCTAAAGTGTGATTGTGTGAGCTTTAATTAGGATGCTAGAACATTCCAGAACACAGCCAGTAATAGGACTGCCATCAATCTCCAGCACTTTGCAACCCTGGAGAGAAATCACCACGACATGAAGAACGATTGTTTGAAACTTTGAGTACTTCTCTTTACCAGATTTAAAATTATTGAAAATTGTAGAAAAGGATTTACTGCCAGTCAGGTCTCATCCCACTGGGAATGAGCTGTTTGCTTTCTGTGGTGTGGGAAGGTTAGAGGTCACAAGGATGTATGTGGTAATGCATTAATAGCAGGAGTGAGGCCAAGTCATTTGATGAAACCTCCAGCAATACATTCAGTCACAGATGGCAACCCAACTCTCTAACTAGGTCCCTGTTCACCCACCAGTCCGTGCCCCAGAACAGCTTCTTCCCTGCTGCTGCCATCAGGGCCTTTGAATGGACCTACCTTGCATTAAGTTGATCTTTCTCTACACCGTAGCTATGACTGTAACACTACATTCTGCACTCACTCCTTTCCTTCTCTATGAACGGTATGCTTTGTCTGTATAGTGCGCAAGAAACAATACTTTTCACTGTATGTTAATACAATAATAAATCAAATCAATCCTGCTAAATGAATTTACTGGCACGCTCCTCAATAATTAGGGTGGCTCGGTAGCACAGTGGTTAGCACTGCTGCTTCACAGCTCCAGGGACCTGGGTTCAATTCCCGGCTTGGATCACTGTCTGAGCGGAGTTTGCACATTCTCCTCGTGTCTGCGTGGGTTTCCTCCCACAGTCCAAAGATGTGCGGGTTAGGTTGATTGGCCATGCTAAAAAGAAATTGCCCCTTAGAGTCCTGAGATGCGTAGGTTAGAGGGATTAGCGGGTAAATATGTAGGGATATGGGGGTAGGGCCTGGGTGAGATTGTGGTCAGTGCAGACTCGATGGGCCAAATGGCCTCTTTCTGCACTGTAGGGTTTCTATGATTCTATAATTACACTTTGTTTGAACATATGAACATAGGAATTAGGAACAGGGGTAGGTCACTCGGCCCCTCGAGTCTGCTCCACTATTGAATAAAATCGGGGCTGATCTGATTGGAACCCCAAATTGGATCGCACTTCTCCGGTAATTGCAAGGATGCTGGAGGGTAAAGAGAAACTTGTGTTTCTCTCACACTTTTCATCACCTCCAGATATCGGCTACACACCTCACAGCCAATGTGCTATTTCAGAAGTGTCGTTACTGTTCTAATCAGTTTGTGCACAGCAAGATTCCAAGAACAACAATGATAATGATCAGAGGATCTGTTTTTGTCAGGTTGGAAGAAGGATAACATTAGCCAGGACACCGGGGGAATACCCCTGCATCTTCTTAGCCATTTATCACCAAAAAGGTCTTCAATTTAATGCCACATCCAAAAGACACCATCTCTGACAGTGCAGCACTCCCTCAGTCCTGACCCTCTGACAGTGCGGCACTCCCTCAGCACTGACCCTCTGACAGTGCGGCACTCCCTCAGTACTGACCCTCTGACAGTGCAGCACTCCCTCAGTACTGACCCTCTGACAGTGTGGCACTCCCTCAGTACTGACCCTCTGACAGTGTGGCACTCCCTCAGTCCTGACCCTCTGACAGTGCGGCACTCCCTCCGCACTGACCCTCTGACAGTGCGGCACTCCCTCAGTACTGACCCTCTGACAGTGCAGCACTCCCTCAGTCCTGACCCTCTGACAGTGCGGCACTCCCTCCGCACTGACCCTCTGACAGTGCGGCACTCCCTCAGTCCTGACCCTCTGACAGTGCGGCACTCCCTCAGTACTGACCCTCTGACAGTGCGGCACTCCCTCAGTCCTGACCCTCTGATGGTGCAGCGCTCCCTCAGTCCTGACCCTCTGACAGTGCGGCACTCCCTCAGTCCTGACCCTCTGACAGTGCGGCACTCCCTCAGTACTGACCCTCTGACAGTGCGGCACTCCCTCAGTCCTGACTCTCTGACAGTGCAGCACTCCCTCAGCACTGACCCTCTGACAGTGCAGCACTCCCTCAGCACTGACCCTCTGACAGTGCGGCACTCCCTCAGTGCTGTCCCTCTGACAGTGCAGCACTCCCTCAGTACTGACCCTCTGACAGTGCGGCACTCCCTCAGCACTGACCCTCTTACAGTGCGGCACTCCCTCAGTGCTGTCCCTCTGGCAGTGCAGCACTCCCTCGGTACTGACCTCCTGACAGTGCGGCACTCCCTCAGTACTGACCCTCTGACAGTGCAGCACTCCCTCAGTACTGACCTCCTGACAGTGCGGCACTCCCTCCATGGCACAGAGGAGAGTCAACGTGAATGATGGGCTGGGATTATTCTCATGTGTCAGTGAAGTTTAAAAGGAGAGATCGAGGAGTTTAATCCCCTGAGGGGTTTATCTGGAGGGAAGTGTTTTTTAAGGGGAAACTATTTCCAGTGAGGGAGGGGCAGGAATCGGGAAACCCAGAGGGCAAAAGAGCCACGGCCAAGATGAGGAGCGTTCCGTTTGATGCAGTGAGTCAGCAGAGACTCAATGGGTCAAATGGCCACTAGCTGAGCTGCCTGGCTGTGGTGCTGGGGTTGAAATCATTTAGACAGGGCAATATTTCTCACTGCAGCGAAAACATTTCTCGCAGCAAGACTCAACTGCTGCTGGAAATGACAATTCTGTTTCCGAAGCTTCTTTCACAAACGCACCATTGTTAAAGCTGATGAGATTATTTTGGAGTGTAGTTAGTGTTGAAGTGTCGGAGCAGTGGCTGTGATCCTTCCCTACTGAAGGCCATTCTCTGTAACTCACTGAGACTATCTCCTCTGCCTTCTCTCTCGCCAACTCTTGTTCTCTAACATTTCTCTAGTGCTCGGCACAGGCTCAGACTTTCGTACATTGAATTTATGTTCTGTTTTCCCCTTCCGCTTTTTTCTGTTGTCAGTTAGGATTTCTAACTCGGTTTTCAGATTCTTGTATCTTGTCCAGTTTCCTGCTCAGAGACTCTTAGACATATCTGCTGCACTCTGTGACCTCTCACCTCACTCACTGGCTCAATTCAGCTCATTGCATCCTTTGCAATATCTGATAGTGAAGTGAAGACACTGACACCATTGCTGGAAAAGTCAATCCCCCCACAGTCAGGGGGCATTGCTTAAAATAAAAGCAAAACACTGCGGTTGCTGGAATCTGAAACCAAAACAGAAAATGCTGTAAAATCTCAGCAGGTCTGACAGCATCTGTGGGGAGAGAACAGAGTAAGAGTTTTAACAACACCAGGTTAAAGTCCAATAGGTTTATTTGGTAGCAAATACCATAAGCTTTTGGAGCTCTGCCCCTTCGTCAGATGGAGTGGAAATCTGCTCTCAAACAGGGCACAGAGACACAAAATCAAGTTACAGAATACTAATTAGAATGCGAATCTTTACAGCTAATCAGGGCTTAAAGATACAGACAATGTGAGTGGAGGGAGCATTAGGCACAGGTTAAAGAGATGTGTATTGTCTCCAGACAGGACAGCCAGTGAGATTCTGCAAGTCCAGGAGGCAAGCTGTGGGGGTTCCTGATAGTGTGACATAAACCCAAGATCCCGGTTGAGGCCGTCCTCGTGTGTGCGGAACTTGGCTATCAGTTTCTGCTCAGCGACTCTGCGC
This sequence comes from Mustelus asterias, assembly GCF_964213995.1. Lineage (NCBI taxonomy): Eukaryota > Metazoa > Chordata > Chondrichthyes > Carcharhiniformes > Triakidae > Mustelus > Mustelus asterias. The sequence continues at coordinate 1,810,648 of NC_135804.1, read as the reverse complement.
TGTCGTGTGTCGTGAAGGCCGCCTTGGAGAACGCTTACCTGAACAGAGAGAACAGAGAGAACAGAGCCAACATTTCGAGTCAGCTCTGACAAAGGGTCATCCAGATTCGAAACATTGGCTCTATTCTCTCTCCACAGATGCTGTCAGCTCTGCTGAGATTTTCTAGCATTTTCTGACATTGTTTAAAAGCTCTGTGTGAGTGATCCACTAGATCCCCAATCACCCAATCTCACTGTAAAGGGAGGATGTTGTTTAATCCTCTAGCAGAATGAATCACTCACCCATTATAGATCTCTCTAGATTCTCACTCCCATCAAACTAACAGAATGACGATTGGGTAGATTGGATAAAGACGGTGGGTCGATTGGATTAGCTCCTGTCTGGTGAGGAATCATGTGGTGTTCAAATCCTGTAAACAACAAGGAAGATATCGAGAGGAAAGACCTCAAATCCCGGGTCTCATTCATTCGATCAGAAACAGGGCAGGGAGGAGAGGATGTGAAGTGCTCAATTAGCCAATCACATTGTAACATCTGACCGAAGCAGTGAGGATGAAAGGGTTAAAACAGCACTTTTGAAAACGGAGGCAGTCTGTTTGAAAGCTGAAGGGTTAATGGGGATGATACTTTCTCCTGACAGTGCTTTGCTGCATCATTCTCAGAGAGGAACTGTTCCTATTACCCCTGTGTTTGACTTCTGACATTTCAGAAACTGTCGATCTTCAGGCCAGTCTGTGTGTTGGGGATTGGCTTCAAAACACAGCAATGGGATAGTCCCATTCCAATACCTCACCCTGAGGGACACAGAGTGACAGGCCCTCTCACCCAGAGACAGTGTTACACTCAGGGTGAGGACAACGCGGGGGGATGGGGTGGGGCAGAGGGAATGGTCGGGGGGATGGAACGGGGCAGGGGGGGGGGCTGGTCGGGGGGATGGGGCGGGGGGATGGAATGGGGCAGGGGGGCTGGTCTGGGAGATGAGGCGGGAGGGCTGGTCAGGGGAATGGGGTGGGGCAGGGAGGCTGGTCGGGGGGATGGAATGGGGTGGGAGGCCTGGTCAGGGGGATCGGGTGGGGCGGGGGGGGCTGGTCGGAGGGATGGGGGGGGGGCAGGGGTATTGGTCGGGGGGATGGGGTGCGGTGGGGCGGGGGGCTGGTCGGGGGGATGGGTTGGAGTGGGGGGGCTGGTCAGGGGGATGGGGCGGGGGGCTGGTCGGGGGGATGGGGTGGGGCAGGGGGCTGGTTGGGAGGATGGGGTGGGGGGGCTGGTCAGGGGGATGGGGCGGGGGATTGGTCGGGGGGATGGAATGGGGCGGGGGGGCTGGTCGGGGGGATGGGGTGGGGGACTGGTCGGGGGGGATGGGGTGGAGTGGGGGGGCTGGTCGGGGGGATGGGGTGGGGCGGGGGGTGTTGGTTGAGGGGATGGAACGGGGGGATCGGTCGGGGGATGGAATGGGGTGGGGGGGCTGGTTGGGGGGATGGGGCATGGGTATTGGTCGGGGGATGGGGTGGGGCGGGGGGTGCTGGTTGAGGGGATGGGGCGGGGGGATCGGTCGGGGGATGGAATGGGGCGGGGGGGCTCTTCGGGGAGATGAGGCGGGGGAGCTAGTGGGGGGGATGGGGTGGGGTGGGGGGGCTGCTCGGGGGTAGGGCGGATATCCTGGCCCATGTGCAATATATTTTCTTTATGATCCCACAGAGACCGATAATTTTAAACAGGAGATTTGAATTCCCAGTCGTCAACTTAAGAAGTCTGAGAAGAGATACAGTTTTAAGACTTTTACTGTAACAAACAAACTAAAAGTAACATTAACTAAGCATTACCTAGCAGGAAACAAATACTCTAAACTCCTCCAAAGAACCCTTATTAATGTCTTTAAACAAGCTATCCCCCTACACCACATATATAAATTACAGCACACTCTCAGGGGATTAAGGTCTTTCTAGGAACAGTTCACAGTCACTCTGAGCTTCCAATTAGTGTCTCCATGTTTCACTGAGTCATAACATCTCATAACTGAATGTCCTTTTCCTTAGAATTTCCAAGTACACTTTGCGAGTTCCACATCCTTCCCACTCCCCGTGGGAGCGAGTTCCACATTTCCCCACTCCCACTCCCCACTCACTTCAGTTTCTGCTGAATTTCCAATTTGATAAATTAGTGATTATCTTTTATTGATGGCACTCCACATAATCTCCTGTTTAACACTGCCAGTTGTTTTTTTCTGTGATATCCGAGTTTCCTGTTTCTATTTGATGTTGCATTACTGGGTTTTGGCTGAGTGGTGAGCTTTGTGGCCAGAGGTGACTGATTATAGAATCCACAGAATCCCTACACTGCAGAAAGAGGCCAGCTGGCCCATAGAGTCTGCACCAACTCTCCAAAAGAGCATCCCACCCAGACCCTCCCCTCTGCCCTCGCCCCAGAACCCCATGCATTTCCCATGGCTAATCCCCCTAACCTGCATATCTTTGGAGTGTGGGAGGAAACCAAAGCACCCAGAGGAAACCCACGCTGACACGGGGAGAATGTTTGATAGCTGACCTGATGGGCAATACTGCCCCATGGCAGACAAACAGACTGACCAATGGTGTATAAGATTTTGATGGGTATAGATAGAGTGAATGCAAGCAGGCTTTTTCCACTGAGGCTAGGGGAGAAAAAAAACCAGAGGGCATGGGTTAAGGGTGAAAGGAGAAAAGTTTAAAGGGAATATTAGGGGGGGCTTCTTCACGCAGAGAGTGGTGGGAGTTTGGAATGAGCTGCCGGATAAAGTGGTAAATGCGGGGTCACTTTTAACATTTAAGAAAAACTTGGACGGGTTCATGGATGAGAGGGGTGTGGGGGGATATGGTCCAAGTGCAGGTCAGTGGGACTAGGCAAAAAATGGTTCGGCACAGCCAAGAAGGGCCAAAAGGCCTGTTTCTGTAATTTTCTATGGTTCTATGGTTCAATCCATGCCTCACATGCTCCTGTCTGGGCATGAGGAGATTCATAAGGGCCACAACTTGTTACAGATGTGAGGAGAAAACTCTTCCCATGAACCTCACCCACAAGCACTGTAGTGAATTCCATTGACCGCATACGAGATCCATCCTCCTGAGTTATTGTTTTCTTCAAGCTTTCTGGAGGCAGTTTTACTCATTTCCACAGCCCTTTGTGTTAATTATCTGATTTCCCCCCTCAAACCATCTGGCTCTTATTTAAGGGGTTTACGCTCTTTTCTGGACCTCCCCCCACCCAGAGGAAATAGTTTATCTTTATCTATATCATCCTCATCTTAATCATCCTTAACTTTTAATCCTTCAACCTTTAATTATTTTAAACACCTCAGTTACAGTATCCCTTAATCTTTCATAAGCAATGAAATACAAGCCTAGTTTGTGTAAACTGTCCTCATAACCTAATCCCTTTAAACCCATTGCATCTCTTCCAAGTCAATATATGGAGCCCGGAACTAGATGCTATTATTCCACTTTATTCAGGCTAAAGAGTTATTTGCACTTATTAACAAAAATGTATACACAGAAGCAGAGAAAATTATAAGCAGTGCACATTAATAAAGAAGTTGGGATGTGAGTGACTAGGCTGTGGGCAGATCGATAGTGAGCAAAGGAAAATCCAACAAGAAGAAAAACTAAACAAAACCATCATAAAAATCGGGCCAGTGAAGTTGTGATGATAACAGATGGCTTCGAGAGTTACTGAACAATAAATTGAAATCAAGGAGGAAGGTCAAAGGGATATGGCCAAAACGTCCACTAACTTCTCCAGTTTAAACTGGGATCTGCTGAGCCACTCTCCGAATTCAGTATACAAAGCTATGGTTTCTCCATTCAGGTGTGTCTGAACCAGACAAGCAAGCAATAAGAATTCACCCAGTAATTGGGAATGAAGGTTAAAGCTGGCTGAACATCTCAGGATTAACAGCAGAAGAGCTAAAGGATTCCCAAAAGATATGGACTACATCGGAATCCCGGTTCACAATCAGGTTCAACTTCCGCATTCGCCGACTAGAGTTCCCGTCACTTCAACAACAGCCGACAGAATCCATCGACTGTTTCATCAGCAGATGTAGAGAAAAGGGAGCACACTGACTTTTCAGATGCAGAAATATTATAAACTGAAACGGCAGCATGGTGGGACAGTGGTTAGCACTGCTGCCTCACAGCGCCAACACCCGGCCTTGGGTGACTGTGTGGAGTTTGCATGTTCTCCCCGTGTCTGCGTGGGTTTCCTCCGGGTGCTCTGATTTCCTCCCACAGTCCACTGATGCGCGGGTTAGGCGGATTGGCCGTGCTAAATTGCCCCTTAGTATCCAAAAATGTGTAGGTTAGGGGGGCTAGTGGGATAAGTGTTAGTGTTACAGGGGTAGGGCGCAGGGTGGGTCTGGGTAAGATACTCTTTCAGAGAGCTGGTGCACACTCGATGGGTTGAATGGCCTCCTTCTTCACTGTAGTGATTCGATGAAAGTTGTGCAGTTGTAGATTTCTCCATCACAGACAGGATTGTTGAGTTGGTGATTGCATCCACTTCCACGGAAACCTTGGGGTCCGGGTCCATAGGACTCTTAAATCGGCCTCGCAGGTAGCGGAGGTGGTTAAGAAGGCACATGGTGTGCTGGCCTTCATCAATCGAGGGATTGAGTTTAGGAGTCAGGAGATAATGATGCAGCTTTATAAGACCCTCGTCAGACCCCACTTGGAGTACTGCGCTCAGTTCTGGTCGCTTCATTACAGGAGGGATGTGGAAATGATTGAAAGAGTGCAGAGACGATTTACAAGGATGTTGCCTGGATTGGGTGGCATGCCTTATGAGGAAAGGTTGAGGGAGCTCGGTCTTTTCTCCTTGGAGAGACGAAGGATGAGAGGTGACCTGATAAAGGTGTACAAGATGTTGAGAGGTATAGATCGGGTGGATTCTCGGAGGCTTTTTCCTAGGGTGGAAATGGCTGCTACGAGATGACACAGGTTTAAAGAGCTGGGGAGTAGGTACAGAGGAGATGTCAGGGGTAATTTTTTCACTCAGAGGGTGACCTAGCAGCATAGCTGAACAAATGACTTGCATGGTGAATTCCCTAATTCTCAAATGTAGACAGACCGAGCAAGGTCGGCACATTGCAACGTTACATTTGAGAGCAACATCTTTAAGTGAAACTATTCCATCAACAGCAGAGCTTATGTTCGGCAGACCAGCGCATACCGATTTACCTGGTCAGAGTGAGGATTCAGTTCCAGGGAAATTAAAACAATCAAAATGTAAGGAGACGGGAGGAGTACAGGTTAATGATGAGGCTAATTATTACCCGAAATGAAAGGGACAGAGCATGTGAACATCATATTACACCAGGGAATCCTACTTAAGTAGGGAAAATTAATAATAGGACAAACTTAAAGGCTTTATATCTGAATGTGTATAGCATTCATAGAACATAGAACAGTACAGCACAGAACAGGCCCTTCGGCCCACGATGTTGTGCCGAGCTTTATCTGAAACCAAGATCAAGCTATCCCACTCCCTATCATCCTGGTGCGCTCCATGTGCCTATCCAATAACCGCTTAAATGTTCCTAAAGAGTCTGACTCCACTATCACTGCAGGCAGTCCATTCCACACCCCAACCACTCTCTGCGTAAAGAACCTACCTCGGACATCCTTCCTATATCTCCCACTATGGGGGGATGGGGGGGAGGGATAGACGAGTTGCTTTTGCATTAATCCAGTCTATATGCATGTTAAAATCATCAATGATTGTTGTAATACCTTGTTATGCCCCCTTGTAATAGCTCCATCCACCCGAGGAAATAGTCTTTGAACGTTCATTCTATCATTCGGAATAAAATTAATGAGTTAACAGCGCAAATAGAGACAATGGGTATGATTTGGTGGCGATTACTGAGACATGGTTACAAGGAGACCAGGTCTGGGAATGGAATATCAAAGAGTTCTCAGTATTTCAGAAGGATAACCAAAGGAAAAGGAGGTGGTGTAGATTTGTTAGTGAAGGAAGGACTGTAGTGGCAAATTATACAAGCACCAGAGATTAAGACGTGGAATCAGTCTGGGTAGAAATAAGAAATAGCAAAGGAAAGAAGTCCCTGGTGGGAGTATCTATAGATCCCCCAATAGCTGTTCCATTGTAGGTCACAGTATAAACCAGAAAATACCAGGGGCTTGTAAGAAAGGTATTACAACAATCATTGATGATTTTAACATGCATATAGACTGGATTAATGCAAAAGCAACTCGTCTATCCCTCCCCCCCATCCCCCCACCCCCGTCATTTCCTCTTCGCTTTGCAATTTTTTCTCTTTCGGCAAGTCCCCTTTGAAAGTACTGACCGAACATGCTTCAGTCAATTGCTGGTCCTGACCACTCGCTGTGTGAAAACATTTCTCCTCACATCTCCATTGCTCCTTTTGCCAAATATCTTAAATCTACACCCTCTCATTCTTGATCTTTCCACCAATAGGAGCAGTTTCTCTCTATCTACTCTGTCTGGACCTCACACAATTTTGAAGACTTCTGTCGAATTTCCTCTCAATTGTTTCTTCTCTCAGGAGCTTATAATAACATAAGAACATAAGAAATAGGAGCAGGAGTAGGCCATCTAGCCCCTCGAGCCTGCCCCGCCATTCAATAAGATCATGGCTGATCTGAAGTGAATCAGTTCCACTTACCCGTCTGATCCCTATAACCCCTAATTCCCTTACCGATCAGGAATCTATCTATCCGTGACTTAAACATATTCAACGAGGTAGCCTCCACCACTTCAGTGGGCAGAGAATTCCAGAGATTCACCACCCTCTGAGAGAAGAAGTTCCTCCTCAACTCTGTCCTAAACTGACCCCCCTTTATTTTGAGGCTGTGCCCTCTAGTTCTGGTTTCCTTTCTAAGTGGAAAGAATCTCTCCACTTCTACCCTATCCAGCCCCTTCATTATCTTATATGCCTCTATAAGATCACCCCTCAGCCTTCTAAACTCCAACGAGTACAAACCGAATCTGCTCAATCTCTCCTCATAATCTACACCCCTCATCTCTGGTATCAACCTGGTGAACCTTCTCTGCACTCCCTCCAAGGCCAATATATCCTTTCGCAAGTAAGGGGACCAAAACTGCACACAGTATTCCAGCTGTAGCCTCACCAATGCCTTGTACAGATGCAGCAAGACTTCTCTGCTTTTATATTCTATCCCCCTCGCGATAAATGCCAACATCCCATTTGCCTTCTTGATCACCTGTTGTACTTGCAGACTGAGTTTTTGCGACTCATGCACAAGGACCCCCAGGTCCCTCTGCACAGTAGCATGTTGTAATTTTTTTCCATTTAAATAATAATCCAATTTGCTATTATTTCTTCCAAAGTGAATTAGTTCCAGTTTCTCCAATCTATCCATGTAACTGAAGTTCCTCATCCCTGGAATCATTGTCGAGATTTCTTCCTGCACTCTCTGCAAGGCCTTCACATCTTTCCAGAAATATGACACCCAGATCTGGGCAGGGTCCCTCCAACTGAGGCTGAGTCAGTGTTTTGTACAAGTTGCTTGTTTCTCTACTCTGGCTTCCCTTTGAAAAGTCCATGATTCCTAAACAGGGTTCCCACTGCGGCTAAATGTATTCCGAGAGGTTTTCATCATATGACTTGCCCCCTTCTCCAGCCATTCAGCAGCCAATACGCCCATCCCTGTGATGCACTGCCTTCCTTCACCAATGGCAAAGCAAAAAGACCCATTGGGCGATGCTGGATTTCCTGCCATTTCCCCTTTGTCAGTAAGTTTGTAAAGAGACATGTTCAAAGAAAATGACAAAACAAACAACACATTTTAAACTCCCCATGATTTTTCTCCAGAATGTCAGAGACACGTTAATTACAGAAAGTGGTTCGTCTTCAAAGATGAAGGACATTCTGGAAGAATTTGTGTGTTTTGAAAGACACTGTCCCATAAAGGGTTAATGCAGGGACTCTGGTTGCTGCTGTGCCTGGAAAGACAGCAATTTACAAGAAAAGGTAACATACAGAGGGATCTGGGCGTTCAGGTCCACAGTTCCCTAAAAGTGGCAACACAGATGGCCAAGTTTTTTCAGAAGGCATACGGCATGCTTACCTTCATCAGCTGGGGCATTGAGTACAAGAGTTGGGAAATCATGTTGCAGCTATATAGAACCTTGGTTAGGAGACATTTGGAGTATTGCATGCAGTTCTGGTCACCACACTATCAGATGGATGTGGGAGCTTTGGAGAGAGTGCAAAGAAGGTTCACCAGGATGTTCTTTGTTCTTTGTTCCTATCCTCAAACTATGACCCCTCGTTCTGCACTCCCCCACCATCAGGGAGTTTTAATAAACTAATAACTTTGTTGTTTTTTAAAGAGACCTGGGGATTGAGTGGTCGCTCTGAGATTCATGGGTAAAGCATAGATTTGGCCATATGACTGGCTGGAGAAATCTTTAAAATCCATCAGCCAGACATGAAGTATAATCATAGAATCCCTACAGGTAGAAGGAGGCCATTTGGCCCATCGAGTCTGCACCAACAACAATCCCAGCCAGCCCCTATCCCCGTAACCCCATATAGTTACCCTGCTAATCTCCCTGCAGGAGAGAGGGGGGAAGGGTGGGTGAGGGGGACAGGAGGGTGAGGGGCATGGGAGGGTGAGGGGCATGGGGGGTGAGGGGCATGGGGGGTTAGGGGCATGGGGGTGTGAGGGGCATGGGAGGGTGAGGGGCATGGGGGTGAGGGGCATGGGGGTGAGGGGCATGGGGGCTGAGGGGCATGGGGGTGTGAGGGGGACAGGAGGGTATAGGTGAGGAGGATGGAGATTGAGGAGGAAGGAGGGAGAGGGTGAGGGGGAGGAGATGGAGGGTGAGGGGGACAGAAGGTGAGGGTGGGTGGGAGGAATGAGAGCGAGGGGAGGGTTGAGGATATTCATCCTTCTCAAAATTCACAGTTCTGACTCTATTTCATGTCAAAATATTTCTTTTGAAAATGTCCAATAAACATAATCATCAAAATTGCCTTTAGCTGCTCAAGAAGCACATCAGTCACTGGCTGTGTGTCAGCCTCACTCTGACTGTCCCCCTCTGGGCTGTGGGTCAGTCTCTCTCTGACTGTCCCCCTCTTGTCTGTGTGTCGGCCTCACTCTGACTGTCCCCCTCAGGGCTGTGGGTCAGTCTCTCTCTGACTGTCCCCCTCTGGGCTGTGGGTCAGTCTCACTCTGACTGATCCCCTCAGGGCTGTGGGTCAGTCTCTCTCTGACTGTCCCCCTCTGGGCTGTGGGTCAGTCTCACTCTGATTGTCCTCTGCACTGTGGGTCAGTCACACTCTGACTGTGCGTCAGTCTCACTCTGCGCTGTGGGTCAGTCTCTCTCTGACTGTCCCCCTCTGGGCTGTGTGTCGGCCTCACTCTGACTGTCCCCCTCTGGGCTGTGTGTCAGCCTCACTCTGACTGTCCCCCTCTGGGCTGTGGGTCAGTCTCTCTCTGACTGTCCCCCTCTTGTCTGTGTGTCGGCCTCACTCTGACTGTCCCCCTCAGGGCTGTGGGTCAGTCTCTCTCTGACTGTCCCCCTCTGGGCTGTGGGTCAGTCTCACTCTGACTGATCCCCTCAGGGCTGTGGGTCAGTCTCTCTCTGACTGTCCCCCTCTGGGCTGTGGGTCAGTCTCACTCTGACTGTCCTCTGCACTGTGGGTCAGTCACACTCTGACTGTGCGTCAGTCTCACTCTGCGCTGTGGGTCAGTCTCACTCTGGGCTGTAGTCAGTCTCACTTTGACTGTGGGTCAGTCTCACTCTGGGCTGTGGGTCAGTCTCACTCTGGGCTGTAGGTCAGACTCACTCTGACTGTGGGTCAGTCTCACTCTGGGCCCTGGGTCAGTCTCACTCTGACTGTCCCCCTCTGGGATGTGGGTCAGTCTCACTCTGTGAGTCAGTTCACTCTGACTGTCCCCCACTGGGCCCTGGGTCAGTCTCACTCTGACTGTGCGTCAGTCTCACTCTGACTGTCCTCTGGGCTCTGGGTCAGTCTCACTCTGATTGTCCCCCTCTGGGCTGTGGACCAGTCCCACTCTGACTGTGCGTCAGTCTCACTCTGACTGTCCCCCTCTGGGTCGTGTGTCAGTCTCACTCTGACTGTCCTCTGGGCTGTGGGTCAGTCTCACTCTGACTGTCCCCTGGGCTGTGGGTCAGTCTCAATCTGGGCTGTGGGTCAGTCTCACTCTGGGTTGTGGGTCAGTCTCATTCTGGGTTGTGGGTCAGTCTCACCCTGGGCTGTGGGTCAGTCTCAATCTGGGCTGTGGGTCAGTCTCACCCTGGGCTGTGGGTCAGTCCCACTCTGGGCTGTGGGTCAGTCTCATTCTGGGGTGTGGGTCAGTCTCATTCTGGGGTGTGGGTCAGTCTCACTCTGGGCTGTGGGTCAGTCTCAATCTGGGTTGTGGGTCATAGAACATAGAACATTACAGTGCAGTACAGGCCCTTCGGCCCTCGATGTTGCGCCGACCTGTGAAACCAATCTAAAGCCCATCTAACCTACACTATTCCAATATCATCCATTTGTTCATCCAATGACCATTTAAATGCCCTTAATGTTGGCGAGTCCACTACTGTTGCAGGCAGGGCATTCCACGCCCTTACTACTCTCTGAGTGAAGAACCTACCTGGGACATCTGTCCTATATCTATCACCCCTCAATTTAAAGTTATGTCCCCTCATGCTAGCTGTCACCATCTAAAGAAAAAGGCTCTCACTATCCACCCTATCTAATCTTCTGATCATCTTGTATGCCTCTATTAAGTCACCTCTTGACCTTCTTCTCTCTAACGAAAACAACCTCAAGTCCCTCAGCCTTTCCTCATAAGACCTTCCCACCATACCAGGCAACATCCTAGTAAACCTCCTCTGCACCCTTTCCAATGCTTCCACATCCTTCCAATAATGCAGTGACCAGAACTGTACGCAATGCTCCAAGTGCAGCCGCACCAGAGTTTTGTACAGCTGCAACATGACCTCCTGGCTCCGAAACTCAATCCCTCTACCAATAAAAGCTAACACTCTGTACGCCTTCTTAACAACCCTATCAACCTGGGTGCCAACTTTCAGCGATCTATGCACATGGACACCGAGATCTCTCTGTTCATCCACACTACCAAGTATCTTACCATAAGCCCAGTACTCTGTAATCCTGTTACTCCTTCCAAAGTGAATCACCTCATACTTTTCCGCATTGAACTCCATTGAACTCAGCCCAGCTCTGCAGCTTATCTATGTCCCTCTGTAACCTGAAACAACCTTCCGCACTGTCCACAACTCCACCGACCTTAGTGTCATCCGCAAATTTACTAACCCATCCTTCTACGCCCTCATCCAGGTCATTTATAAAAATGACAAACAGCAGGGGCCCCAAAACAGATCCTTGCGGTACACCACTAGTAACTGAACTCCAGGATGAACATTTCCCATCAACCACCACCTTGTGCCTTCTTACAGCTAGCCAATTCCTGATCCAAACCGCTAAATCATCCTCAATCCCATGCCTCTGTATCTTCTGCAATAGCTTACCGTGGGGAACCTTATCAAACGCTTTACTGAAATCCATATACACCACATCAACTGCTTTACCCTCATCCACCTCTTTGGTCACCTTCTCAAAGAACTCAATAAGGTTTGTGAGGCACGACCTACCCTTCACAAAACCGTGTTTACTATCCCTAATCAAATTATTCCTTTCTAGGTGATTATAAATCCTATCTCTTATAATCCTTTCCAAAACTTTGCCCACAACAGAAGTAAGGCTCACCGGTCTATAATTACCAGGGTTGTCTCTACTCCCCTTCTTGAACAAGGGGACAACATTTGCTATCCTCCTGTCTTCTGGCACTATTCCTGTAGACAATGATGACCTAAAGATCAAAGCCAAAGGCTCTGCAATCTCCTCCCTAGCCTCCCAGAGAATCCTGGGATAAATCCCATCCGGCCCAGGGGACTTATCTATTTTCACACTTTCCAGAATTGCTAACACCTCCTCCTTATTAACCTCAATCCCGTCTAGTCCAATAGCCTGTATCTCAGTATTCTCCTTGACAACATTGTCTTTTTCCTGCATGAATACTGACGAAAAATATTCATTTAGCGCCTCTCCTATCTCTTCGGGCTCCACGCACAACTCCCCACTACTGTCCTTGACAGGGCCTAATCTTACCCTAGTCATTCTTTTATTCCTGACGTACCTATAGAAAGCTTTAGGGTTTTCCTTGATCCTACCTGCCAAAGACTTCTCATGTCCCCTCCTGGCTCTTCTTAGCTCTCTCTTTAGGTCCTTCCTGGCTAACTTGTAACTCTCAAGCGCCCTAACTGAGCCTTCACGTCTCATCTTTACATAAGTCTCCTTCTTCTCCTTCACAAGAGATTCAACTTCTTTAGTAAACCACGGTTCCCTTACTCGACCATTTCCTCCCTGCCTGACAGGTACATACTTATCAAGGACACCCAGTAGCTGTTCCTTGAACAAGCTCCACATTTCAATTGTGCCCATCCCCTGCAGTTTCCTTCCACATCCTATGCATCCTAAATCTCTCCGAATCACATCATAATTACCTTTCCCCCAGCAATAACTCTTGCCCTTCGGTATATACCTATTCCTTTCCATTGCTAAAGAATTGTGGTCACTATCACCAAAGTGCTCCCCTACCTCCAAATCTAACACCTGGTCTGGTTCATTACCCAGTACCAAATCCAATGTGGCCTCGCCTCTTGTTGGCCTATCTACATACTGTGTCAGGAAACCCTCCTGCACACATTGGACAAAAACTGACCCATCTAAAGTACTCAAACTATAGCTTTTCCAGTCAATATTTGTAAAGTTAAAGTCCCCCATAACAACTACCCTGTTACTTCCGGTCCTATCCAGAATCAGCTTTTCCAGTCAATATTTGTAAAGTTAAAGTCCCCCATAACAACTACCCTGTTACTTCCGCTCCTATCCAGAATCATCTTTGCAATCCTTTCCTCTACATCTCTGGAACTTTTCGGAGACCTATAGAAAACTCCCAACAGGGTGACCTCTCCTTTCCTGTTTCTAACCTCAGCCCAAACTACCTCAGTAGACGAGTCCTCATCAAACGTCCTTTCTGCCACCGTAATACTGTCCTTGACTAACAATGCCACACCTCCCCCTTTTTTACCACCTTCCCTGCTCTTACTGAAACATCTAAACCCCGGAACCTGCAACAACCATTCCTGTCCCTGCTCTATCCATGTCTCCGAGATGGCCACAACAGCGAAGTCCCAGGTACCAACCCATGCTGCAAGTTCACCCACCTTATTCCGGATGCTCCTGGCATTGAAGTATACACACTTCAAACCACCTTCCTGCCTGCCAGTACACTCCTGCGACGCTGAAACCTTATCCATGACCTCACTACTCTCAACCTCCTGTACACTGGATCTATAATTCAGGTTCCCATCCCCCTGCTGAATTAGTTTAAACCCTCCCGAAGAGCATTAGCAAATTCCCCCCCCCGCCCCAGGATATTGGTACCCCTCTGGTTCAGGTGTAGACCATCCCGTTTGTAGAGGCCCCACCTACCCCAGAAAGAGCCCCAATTGTCCAGGTATCTGAGTCCCTCCCTCCTGCACCATCCCTGTAGCCACGTGTTCAACTGCTCTCTCCCCCTATTCCTCTCCTCACTATCACGTGGCACGGGTAACAAACCAGAGATAACAACTCTGTTTGTTCTAGCCCTAAGCTTCCACCCTAACTCCCTGAATTTCTGCCTTACATCCCCATCCCTTTTCCTACCTATGTCTTGGGCGCCTATGTGAACCACGACTTGGTCAGTCTCACTCTGGGCTGTGGGTCAGTCTCACTCTGGGCTGTGGGTCAGTCTCACTCTGGGCTGTGGGTCAGTCTCACTCTGGGCTGTGGGTCAGTCTCACTCTGGGCTGTGGGTCAGTCTCACTCTGGGCTGTGGGTCAGTCTCACTCTGGGCTGTGGGTCAGTCTCACTCTAGCTGTGCCAGTTTAATGTGTTTCCCAGGGGGAGCTGCCTGGAGTTTTATAACAACCTGAATTGGTTTGTTTTATTCTTTACAAAGCTTTCTTTTATCTGGGATACAGTTGTATTTGGCAACAGGAAGTGGATGGTGTCGGCTGGAGTTTCTTTCTGTAACTACCCGCAGTTTGCAATATAATTCTATCTGTGCTGTGCTATCTGTACCTGCATACTGGGCCGATGATAGATTAGGAGTCTATGTGTTTGGCAGTAGCGACTCGCATCCGTCTAACCAAATCCTGTATCTGTTCCAGTGGCCTCAGCTCCCACAGATTGAGAGGGCCTCACACCCCGGACAGATCCCCCTGCCTCAGAGTGAGGAATGGAGTGAGGTTGAGGGAGCCTCACACCCCGGACAGATCCCCCTGCCTCAGAGTGAGGAGTGGAGTGAGGTTGAGGGAGCCTCACACCCCGGACAGATCCCCCTGCCTCAGAGTGAGGAGTGGAGTGAGGTTGAGGGAGCCTCACACCCCGGACAGATCCCCCTGCCTCGGACTGAGGAGTGGAGTGAGGTTGAGGGGGCCTCACACCCCAGACAGATTCCCCCTGCCTCAGAGTGAGGAGTGGAGTGAGGTTGAGGGAGCCTCACACCCCAGACAGATCCCCCTGCCTCAGAGTGAGGAGTGGAGTGAGGTTGAGAGGGCCTCACACCCCGGACAGATCCCCCTGCCTCGGACTGAGGAGTGGAGTGGGTTCCAGCCTGAATTTTTAAACTCATTTGCTCAAGAAGCTCCTTCACAGGACAGCAAAGAATGACAAGCTCACAGATTTCAAAAAGCCCAGGGGACAGACGATGTAGATGGAGAGGAACTATTCCCTCTGGCTGGGGATCAACATCTAGATTAGAGCCAGACATTTCGGAGATTAGGCAAAATGTCAGGAACACAAAACACTTGAGCTGTCAGACTGAGAGACATTTGTGAACAAAGATATTGAGGGATTTGGGGGAAAGGTGGATATATGGAGTTAGTTTGTACATCAGAAATGGTCTCATTGAACAGTAGAAATGATTCAAAGGGCTGAATGGCCTCCTCCCATTCCAAAGTCCTTATGTTGCGAAACACACAAATGTGGGACAGGAGTCACATGGAGGCCAGGCCAGCTGAGTCTGCAGGTAAAGGGCACAATTTTTATACCAAGCTGACATTTTCCCACAGACTGACAGCAAATATTTATTTCTAATCACTCCTCACTCGGGACAGTTCCAAAGCAGCTAGAATCGATCCATGTGCCAGCTGAAAAATTCTCACCTGTGGGTCAAACAAACAAAGCTCGACTCTGACTCCTGGGATATAATTCGGGCTAATAATCCAACTGTACAAATGAGGGATCCCACAGTATTGGAATGCCAGTACTGAGGGAGTGCCGCACTGTCAGAGGGTCAGTACTGAGGGAGTGCCGCACTGTCAGAGGGTCAGTACTGAGGGAGTGCCGCACTGTCAGAGGGTCAGTGCTGAGGGAGTGCCGCACTGTCAGAGGGTCAGTACTGAGGGAGTGCCGCACTGTCAGAGGGTCAGTACTGAGGGAGTGCCGCACTGTCAGAGGGTCAGTACTGAGGGAGTGCTGCACTGTCAGAGGGTCAGTACTGAGGGAGTGCTGCACTGTCAGAGGGTCAGTACTGAGGGAGTGCTGCACTGTCAGAGGGTCAGTGCTGAGGGAGTGCTGCACTGTCAGAGGGTCAGTGCTGAGGGAGTGCCGCACTGTCAGAGGGTCAGTACTGAGGGAGTGCCGCACTGTCAGAGGGTCAGTGCTGAGGGAGTGCTGCACTGTCAGAGGGTCAGTACTGAGGGAGTGCCGCATTGTCAGAGGGTCAGTCCTGAGGGAGTGCCGCACTGTCAGAGGGTCAGTACTGAGGGAGTGCTGCACTGTCAGAGGGTCAGTACTGAGGGAGTGCCGCACTGTCAGAGGGTCAGTACTGAGGGAGTGCCGCATTGTCAGAGGGTCAGTCCTGAGGGAGTGCCGCACTGTCAGAGGGTCAGTATTGAGGGAGTGCTGCACTGTCAGAGGGTCAGTACTGAGGGAGTGCCGCACTGTCAGAGGGTCAGTACTGAGGGAGTGCCGCACTGTCAGAGGGTCAGTACTGAGGGAGTGCCGCACTGTCAGAGGGTCAGTGCTGAGGGAGTGCTGCACTGTCAGAGGGTCAGTACTGAGGGAGTGCCGCACTGTCAGAGGGTCAGTGCTGAGG